>NW_004949155.1:359370-373444 GCF_000317375.1 Microtus ochrogaster
AAGATGATACCACTTTAATATAAATAGCACACTCACGCAACCGAAGTTCCCGCGATGCCCAGAAACAGGAAACAGGAAGGGGTTACCAGCGTCTGTGCACCCCAATTTATAGACATTTGCCCGAGGCCGTCCCGCCCCCAAAGGGCGGGCTCTCTCTACAGGGGAGGAGGCGGAAATTTTTTCAACAAAAAAAAATAAATAAATAAAAATTAAGTGTATGCAGAACATTCTTCCATTGTGCTCTTTCATTTGCTTCTTTCTTCTGTTTTGGGTACATCCCTTGCACTCAGAGATTCATCCACAGTCAACAACATATTTGATTGGATATCTCTTCTGTCTACTGCCCTCATCCTTTTTTATTTTCTCCTTCCCTCTACCAAGGCTTGAAAACTCATGTAAATAGTCTGAGGCAATTATAGTGCTAACTTTATTTGCTTTATGGTTCTCAGGTCTCATTGTCCTTTGACTGCATGGACCTAGAAGAATCAAACTGGATTTGACCACAAAGCAGCCTCTTTGAGGACTAACTGTCATAGTATCAAAAGGTGCTATGCAATCTGCCAGTGGAGAAAAGCAACCAACAGTCTTAACCAGCTGTGATGGCTATAAAACACAACAATGACTAACATGTTAAGATTTCCCCAAGGGTACAATATTGATACTTACAGCTCGAAGGTAAACAACAGCTATCTAATTGGATTTAAGGGCAGATAAATGAGAAGAAATGTATTCCTGGTGCTGTAAACCCACCCAACTACCCATAGTTGGTGGACCCTTGAGGTGAACCTACTATTGCTACTTTCCTAAACTAGTATAGTTTCTAGCTGCATTATAAATATTTACCCTTATGCTTACAAAATAAGCATCTTTGATGATGGATGAGAGCTATACTTATTTGTGAGTATAGGGGTGAGTATTTAGGATGCAACTAAAAATTATACTGTACTAAGATATTTTCTGTTTTCCATGAGCTCCCAACAATATGGTCACTTGCACAAGATATAATATAAGGGATATGAGAAGACATCATGGTTTCTGGAACAAGTGGTTGTGAGAACATGGGAAGAGTTGGTAGGAGAAATGGGATGGAAAGGTGCAAATGCAGTGTACTCATATATGAAATCCTCAAATAAAATTTTAAACAAAAAACCAGATTGCTATTCAGACAAGTTATTTCTGTGTCTAACTCTCATTGAATTTCTCAAAATAAACATCAGGTAACAAAATATTTGGTCCTTTGCCTAGCATAAAAACTAATAAGGGGTTGGGAAGATGGATTGATGGGTTAACTGCTTTCCACAAAATCACAAGGTCCTGAGTTCATCCCCAACACCCGTGTATGAAGTTAGATATGGGGGCACACATTTGTAACCCTGGTGCTTGGGAAGCTGAGATAGGTGGATTCTTGAGGTTTGCTTTCTATTCAGCCATAACTGAACTGGGTAAACCTTAGTAGGTCCCAGAGAGATTCTGCTTCAAATAATAAGATGGACAGTTCATGAGGAACAACACCTGTAGTTGACCTCTGACCTCTATACATGCATGCACAATATGCATATGCATACATAATGCACCCCTATGGATATGCACATATATCACCCAACACAAGAATAATTAATAATAATAATATTAGAAACAAAAATCATGTGGTCAAAAATCTCCAAATTGTCAGGACAGATTGTTAAAAAATACTTATTTTATTATTTTACATTAATTTTGTATTCTTCTCTCATGTATTATATCCCAAGCTCAGTTTCTTCTTCCTCTTCTCCTCCCACCCTTTCCCCCATCTCACTTCTCCCCAAGATTCACTCATTCTCCATTTCCCTTCAGAAAAGAAGAGGCCTCCTAGGGATATCAACCAAATATGGCATATCATGCTGCAAAAAGAAAAGGCATATCCTCTCATATCAAGGCTGGATGAGGCAGCCCAGTAAGAGGAAAAGGGTCCCAAGAGCAAGCAAAAGAGTCAGAGACAGCCCCACTCCCACTGTTAGGAGTTCCAGAAGAACACCAAGCTGCACAATAGTAACATATAGTGAATTTGTTTTGTATTGACCAACTACTCTTGGGCATGCCTTGGAGTATGGCTCATATACTTACCCAGTGACACTCCATTTAAGAAACTGATTTTCCCCTTTCCAGCAGGTATCAGTTGCAAATAGCTTCGTGGCTAGGGGTCGGGGGATTTTGTCTGGTTTGAACTGCACCCCTTCCTATTTTAGACTAAGGGAGTATCTTACTTAGGGTTTCTATTGCTATGAAGGGACACTATGAGTATGTCAACTCTTTTTTTTTTTGGTTTTTTGAGACAGGGTTTCTCTGTGGCTTTGGAGCCTGTCCTGGAACTAGCTCTGTAGACCAGGCTGGTCTCGAACTCACAGAGATCCGCCTGCCTCTGCCTCCCGAGTGCTGGGATTAAAGGCATGCGCCACCACCGCCCGGCTTGAGTATCAACTCTTAAAAAAGAAAACATTTAGTTGGGGCTGGCTTACAGTTTCAGAAGTTTAGTCCATTGTCATCATGCAGGACATTGTGGTGTGCAGGCAGACATGGTGCTGGAGAGGTAGATGAGAGTTTCACATCTTGATCTGCATGCAGGAGAGAGAGAGACACAGAGAGAGAGAGAAAGAGAGAGAGAGACAGAGACAGACACACACACACACACATACACAGAGAGAGAGAGAGAGAGGGAGAGAGAACTTACGATCAGTCCCATGAAGGCTCCATAACTGTTGGTCCAGAGAACGTGAACTCCCCTGAATTTGAGTCAGCTGTCTCTGTGGGTTCCCCAGCATGACCCCCTGGCTCATATAATCCACTCCTTCCTTTCCTCAGCAAGACTCCCGGAGCTCAACCCAGTGTCTGACTGTGGATCTCTGCAACTGCTTCCATCAGTTACTAGATAGAATATCTCTGATGACAATTAGGTAGTCTCACCAATCTGATTACCTAGCCCTGCCTTTATACTGGGGGAGGAACCTGGTCCTGCCTCAACTTGATGTGCCATGCTTTGTTGATGTTCATGGGAGGCCTGCCCCTCTCCGAATGGAGCTGGAAGAGGAGTCGAAGGAGAGAAGGGTAGATGGGAACTGAGAGTTAGGGGGTGCTGGGAGGAGGGAAGGGAGAAAATCTGTGGTTGATATATAATCTAAATGAAAATGTTACTTAGATAAAAATAAAATAAAAAGAACAGAAAAATGAGAAATAAGTAAATGATTTTAAAAAAAATCAAAAGGTCAGTGGAACCAGAGAGTTTTATTGGTGCCACCATTTTATTTTATGTCATGTGGTTACATTAACCAAAATGGCAGTAAAGCCACATGGCATTTGCTCTCTTTAATATCATTAGCAAAGATGGCAGCCAAGTCACACAATTATCTTCAATTTAATGAGGTCACCAGCCAAGATGATGGCAAATCGCATTGTTGCTTTCTTCTCATGATGAGCTCAGTTCCATGGTAAAACTTCCCATCCCCCATCAAGGCACAAGACCCTGTGGGGTCCACACATCTATGCAGCTGGACTTAGTAAGCTAAGTTTTCATTTCTGTTCAGAGGTCTTTACTCACCAAAAAGATTAATTTGCCTCCTAGTATATACAGACATTAGGTTAGGAAGAGAAGTGTCTAAGCGGATCGTCCTTGTTAGAAGAAAATAAAATTGCCAGCCCCAGGATAGGAGAAGGGGGCCGGCAGCTCAACAGTCACACCTTCCTATCATGTCTATGAGAAATTTACTCTAAATGGCTTATCTTACGAAGTTTTGAGGCACTCGCTCCTTAGGCAGGAGTCTGATGAGGGATTAGAAGTTAAACAGATTCCCTGCTAGGCAGACAGATAGGTTATAAAGAATGGTAAACTTCCAAGGGCACTGGCTTCTTCATCACTCTCTTGATCTGAGAGAATAGCCTAGTAGTTTTAAACAATGGCCTTGTGGGTTTTTCCTCCTGCTGATGGACTAGCCTAACAAATTCCAGGCCTCATCAAGACATGCTTACAATTATTTATTTATTTATTTATTTATTTATTATTTATTTATTTATTTTTGCTAATCAGCCACTTTGTCTTTCTTCAAAATGACCAGCTTTAAATTAGGGCAAGAAAATCCTTCGAAGACTTTAAAAATCCTCAGGCCTTGGGAGATGGTTTTTCTGTGTGTTTAGAGTATATGTGTGTTTCTTTACCCCCAACAAAAGCCTTTATTTACTAGGAAACACCGACAACAGTGTTGCAATATTCCATTCTTGCAATTTTCATTCTTTTTATTACCTGAAAAAGAAATACTCTGTTTTCTTTGCTCTGTGATAAGCCAAACTTTTTATGGATCTAGAGACTCCCTTGACTAATGCTGACTTGCTTGTTAATGGCTTATAAATTAAATTCAAAACTAATAATTGTCATAAAATATGTTATGATCATCTATTTTATGATATTTATCTAACTTAACCCTTAAAACACACGATAAGATATTGGGCTAGGCAGTGGTAATTTTATTATTAGTACTCTAACAGTTCAAAAATGAAATCAAAAATAGATAAATGGAATTACATGAAATTAAAAGCTTCTGCACAGAAAAGGGAATAACAACAAGAAGAGACAGCCTACAGAATGGGAGAAAAATATAGGCTATATATTTGACAGAAAGCAATATCCAGAATACATTTAAAAACTCTGCAATGCAAACACCAAAAGGACAGGTCAATCCATTCAGTAAATGGATGTGTGATCTGAAGAGACACATCTCAATAAATAAATGGAAAAAAGGTTTGACATCTTTAGCCATTAGGGAAATGCAAATCAAAACTCTATTGAGATTCTATCTCATCTCAGTCAGAATAGCTATTATATTTTTTAAATGCTAGCAAGGATTGGGGGGAATTCTTATACACTGCTGGTGGGAATGCAAATTAGTTCAGCCTCTATGGAAATCAGTATGAAGTTTTTTCTTTAAAAAAAAAAAAAAACTAACAATAGATCTACCATACGTCCCCGCAAGGCCACTACTGTGTATATATAGCTAAAGAGAATTAATTGAGAATACAATAGAGATACTTGCATACACATATTCATTGTGGTACTATTCACAATAGCCAAAATAGAGAATCAGCCTAGATGTCTATTAACAGATGAATGGAAAAATTGTGTGTGTGTGTGTGTGTGCGCACACACACACACACACACACACAGAGAGAGAGAGAGAGAGAGAGAGAGAGAGAGAGAGAGAGAATTATTTAAACATAAAAAGTAATTAAATCATATCATGGGCAAGAAATTTGGGTAGAACTAGAGTTTAGGTAGAATTAACCAACACAGAAACTGTTATGTTTTTTCTCACATGTAGAAACAAGCAAACAAGAAAGGATGGCCTGAAAATAGAGGAAGTGGCAGGGGAAGAAAAGAAAGGAGTACAACACAGGATGACAGGGAGAATTCATAAGAACAAAACACAATATAAGCACATATGAAAGCAAATGTACAGTAAAAAGTGAAATGAATACATTTGTACAATTCATATCATTGAATAGCTATTATAAAATAGCTTTCATAAATTAAATTGTTTATATGACTACATGAATTGCCCCCACATGAACATATCAACTAACGAAAGGATAAGCATTTATGGTGACCAGCTCTCTGGAACAAAATAAACTTTTTTCCTTAAATTTCTTCTTATACTATATTTATTTACATAGACAAAAATCCTAGTACAGTCATTCCAGGTGTGAAAACCCAGAAAGCCAAATTCTTGGATGACTTAAAAGAAGCTGCTAGCAACTGCCATAAGACCTTGTTTTTTTTTTAAAAAAAATCAAGGAACATTTAAGATATAGTGTACTTTCAGATGTCTTCATGGTAGCACTATGGCATTTATAATGGAATTTAGCAAAATCATATTTTAAAATTCTTCATGATAATATCCAAAATTGAAAATACAAATTGGTTGCACAATTAAATGAGTGCTGGCATGTTAACTTTAAAGGTATTGCTTATGATAATTCCAAAATATATCCAACTTGTTAGAAATGAAATGCTGGTAACATTGTGGAAATTGTATGTGGACGGTTTTTCAACGAATCTTTTGCTCTGAAAACTTCTAAATGGACTTTACCAAATTTACTCAGCTACCTTTCCCAAAGGGCTATGAATGGATTCTTGTTATTGTTCTTTTAGTATGTGAACAAAACTCCTTAAATGAGGCAGTGTCTGTAGAGACTGATTAGCTGATTAGAATTTCAGTAATGTGTAGAGACTGGAATGTTGCAGGACCAGAGACTAATACCTTGCCTTGGGTTAAGTTCTAGCCCTCTGGAACATCCCACCTGTGTGTAGGAACTCATAGCTTGTGACTAATAGACACAAACTTCCTGGAATTGATTAACTTAGCAGACTACTGGCTTCCACCAACCCAAAACCTAGAATGTCATCAGACAGCATTTTAAGCCTATAGAAAAGCTTCCTCCATCTTGTTATAACTGCCTCTCTGATATACCCATCAATGTGTTTTAAACTTGCCTTCATTTATTACTTTGTTTCGTAAAAATATAAAACTTCATTAAACTGCTTTCATGCAGGAACACGGGATTTGGGGTAGCCTAAGTCTGTGTTCCTAGGCCATGATCACTCAAAATGGCTCCTGAATAAACTATCGCCTATTCCCTTGAAGATGAGAGTGTGTTTGCTTGCAACAATAATGTCAAAGTGGATTGAAGCTTCTCCTCACTGGACCCCTAAGCATAGGAAGTACATAAAAATATTCATTTTTATTCGTCTGACTTGCAGAATCCCCTTTTCTTTTTCTCTAGTAACAGGGACACTTACATTATCAGAATTTTAATTAGTACACTGTAATTTTTTTACCTTTTGTTGAGAAATTTCACTGTATTTATTATCTATAGCCTTCAGGAAAAGTAGAGATAATTACTGAAATTCTAAAAGTAAAACTAACCTTAGAAAACCCTCAATCTTTGAAAGCCCCTACTACTTCTATTAGCTTTATGATAATGAGATAAAGCCCCATGTGACCCGCAGGTTAGCTCTTATGGATTAATAATATTGTTTCATGCACTAAGAAATTTCAAGGTCTAAGATCTGATCAAATTATAGATTTATTCATTAAATACTCAAATAATGTTTTGAGGTTTAACAATATGAGGTATGGGGAACATTTACAAAGCACTTAGCAAAATACATTCTGCATAATCTACAGTCTGCAAATTTGTTCTCCATTGGATGTCAGAGGAAAGTTGAATTTAAGATTAATTGAAACTTATTCTATTAGGAACTATTAACAAGTGCCCTAACAATAATATTCAAAAGTTTTAATACTTTAATTATCTTCCTAACTTAAAGATGTGTGTCACTTTCTCTTGACTTCTGGGGTATTAACATCAAATGACTTTAAATTGAAGGTTCTTATGAGTCTTTCAGAAGTCTTGGATAACTTTCTGCCATCAAAAATGAATAGCCATCACCCAAGACAATGTAATAGGATTAATTCAACACTCTTTGGGGCATTTGCCTTGGTATTAATATTACTCTCATTCATTTCCATATTGCTATTTTATTCCATATAGTCTCCTGTCCTTAAGGAAAAGCAACATTTTCCTGTAAGATCTTACTAAACCATTGGCACTCTAAATTTAACCAACTTCTATATATGAAATCCTTCACCTGATTCTGCTGAGGTATAGAGCTAGGATAATGGATATGAATAATGTCCAAATACTTAGATGCTTAGCTCATCTCACATCAGAGAATTCAACCTATCTTGAAATAAATGAAGCAAGGTAGCCTAATCAGAGTCTATCTCAAACTACACTTTTTAATCCCTGAGTATCAAATTTTCATAATTACCTAGGAGACAAACCTTGGGTATGCATGTCTATGAAAGAATTTCTGGATTTGGTTAATTAGAGTGTATAGACATATTTTAGCTGTATATGGCACCATTCTGTGGATTGAAGTCCTGAGATTAATAAAAAGAAAAAAGTGAGCAATCCTCTCTATCTCCTGATTGTGGATGTAATGTGAACAGCTGCTTCAAGTGCCTGCAACCAGGATTTCCTTGCCATGATGGACTGTACCCTCAAACTGTGAGCCAAAAGTAAACCCCTCTTTCCTTAATTTTTTTTGTTGGATATTTCATCAGAGCAATGGGAAAGAAACTAATACATGCAAATATTGTGGATTTGTTTACTATGATTCAATGTTTTATACTCTTAGGTGAAACAGGGTATTGTAAAAAAGAAAGGTAGTTCATGGTATCCAATTGTTCCCGTTATTGGTTATCAGGTAAACCTTGATGCTCTCCTGTTTGCATGAATAATTTTACAGATCATCAACTTCAAATAAGAACAATCTGTTATGAAGTCCGAGAAGGACAAAAACATGGTGACTTCCTAATCAGACTGTAACAGAAAACCAGACAAAACAAATTCCAAAACATGGAGATGTTTAAGCCAAATGATTAACTAACATCCTTAGCTATATGAGTGACAGTCTTTACTTTGCCAGTTGTATTCTTAGCCATATTCTAGTGTTTACTCCTTCTAAATAAGATTTATTATGATCTTGAAACATAGAATTATCCCCACTGTCTGATAAGATCCAGTCTATAATAAATGATCACTTCCTCTAAAATCTCCAACAAATTGTCCAGATGAAACCCAAATAATACAATAGCACTAATCATGTCATCTTACTGAGACAACACATACCCAAACTCAACAGGTCCAACTAAAAATATGCTCTTATTAGTTTATTATTGAATGACATTTATAACCCAAAGCATTACTGAAAAAAATCAAAATAAGTAGAATAACATTCCATATTAAGAGAATGAAAGACAGCATTTTTAAGATGGTCTCTTCAAATTAAATGACCATAATTAAAACTGCAAAACTTTTCTTCATAAACAATTGGAAATGCAAATCAAAAATTCAATAGAGCATGAATGGCCAAGACAGTCTAAAAAGAACATAGCTAGACAACTACCATTGCAATATATTAATACTTACTATAAAAATAAAATATGGGTACATGATATTTTTACAGGATCAAAACCTAACCAGTGTAAGAACGCTGAAAATACAGACACGGGCCCACCCACTTTCATCACCTGATTTATGTCTAATAGGACCCTACAGTGGGATTATGAAAGGATGGTCTTTCCCAAAGATGGTCTTGTATCAGTTTAAAAGATAGGTATGGTATCCTACTATTTGCTTTACAGAAAAAAATAAATAAATAGGGAATTCTCATCTCACAGCACACTAAAAAGAAGTTCCAGGTGGTATTTATTTATTTAATATTTATTATTTTTTAAGTTGTATATATGTATTGATAGGTATGTACACACATTTGTGCTGTGCCTATAGAGGCAGAACAGGGCATCATATCCTCTGGTGCTGCAGTAAAAGGTGGTTGTGAGCTGCTTGGGAACCAAACTTGGGTCCTCTGAAAGCAACAAGCACTCTTAAATCTCAAACTGTTGTCTCTCCCACCCCAAAGTAGTTCCAGATGAGTTTTAGATCTCAAAATGAAAGATAAATCAAATTATCAAATCTTTTTTTTTTTTTTTTGGTTTTTTTGAGACAGGGTTTCTCTGTAGCTTTGAGCCTTTCCTGGAACTAACTGTTGTAGACCAGGCTGGCCTCAAACTCAAACTCACAGAGATCCGCCTGCCACCACCCAAATCAAATCATTTTTTGAAGAAAATATATAAACATTTCATGTTGTCGTTGTAGCAAAATTTCTTAAACATGCCCCTAAAGCTTTGGCCATAATGACACTTAATAAATCGGACTGTATAATGACTAAAATTTTTTGTTCATATAAAGCAGTTGTTCTCAACCTTTGAGTTGTGACCCCTTTGGAGGTTGAATGACCTTTTCACAGGGGTCACCTAAGACCATTGGAAAACACAGACATTTACATTGCAATTCATAACAGTAGCAAAATTACAGTTGTGAAGTGGCAATGAAAAGAATTTTATGGCTGGGGGTCACCACAACATGAAGAACTGTATTAAAGGGTGGCAGCATTAGGAAGGCTGAGAACTACTGAGATAGTAAAAGAAACTGTACATGAGAGACTTGTAATACACATCGGATCAGTTCCTTTCCTGTTACTGTGATAAAATATTATGACCAATTTTCTCACTGTTGCCACGAAACACTTGATATAAACAACTTAAGGAATGAAGGATTTATTTTGACTCATGATTCGGAAGAGTGCAGTTCATCATGGCTGTGAAGGTATGGCAGGGACCACAGTAGCAGGAGCGAGTAACTTATTTTGTTCCTATAACTTTAGAGCAGGAAACAGCGAGGACTAGAAATAGGGTTCGCCTATATCTCATAGCATAAGTCCAAAATCTCCCAAGACAGCGCTACTGGCTGGGAAACAAATGGTTAAATACAAGGGTTGTTTTACATTCCAATCATCACAAACCAATAAGAAATAACATCCTAGTAGAAAAAATTAGCTAAACACTTGAACAGGTACTCTCTACAAAAGAAGTATCCCAATATTTAATAAACACATAAAAAGAGCCCAATTTCATTTGTCATCAGTATAAAATAAACCAGAATGCAATATTATACCATAATTCCAATCACCAAAGTTGTTATAATGGATAAAAAGAAAATACTGTGTTGAGATGTTGAGAAACCATATTGTCTTAGTCGAGGTTTCTGTTGCTGTGAAGAGACACCATGACCACAGCAACTCTTTAAAAAAAAATTATTGATTCGTTGTGGTTTTCAACCATGTATCCCGATCCTGCCCATCTCCCCATTCCTGAATCTACTCTCTGTCTTTGCAACCTTTCCCCAAAAACAAAGTAAAATTTAAAAGAAACACCAAAAACTAAACCAAACAAAACAAGCAAGAACAAGGGCGAAAAAGAGAAGAATTTCGTTGTGAAAGCTGTGGTGTGGCTTCGCCCTTTAGTCCTTCCCTCTTCATTTGCAAGTGTTCATTTCTATGTTCATCAGTCTGGTTGGAGGCTTCTGTCCTCTGTCACACCATCAGTAATGGGCTCTCACTGCTTCCCCCCACCTTCTCCCGTCTTCTTGTGTCTTGGAGATACTGCAGTTTTAGATCTGTTGGGTAGCACCCTTCTTCTGCTCTAACTGTTCAAAGATGAGGTGGACATTGGGGTAGGCCAGCTCAGAGACCTGGTTCAGGGCCTGGGTGTCCGCTGAACTAATCGGCCCGCCCCCTGCCCAGTGTGCTCTCCAGCACCGTCTTGGCCAGTCCACTGGTCACAATCTGAAGCAAGGAAGCTGGGGGTGCAGTTCTTGTGTTCATACTTACACTACCAGGGACACCTTCACTGTCTTGCCCAGGTGAGTTGTAGAGCCCTTTTTCCCAATTATAGTAGTGGGCATACTAAAGGTGGGGGGCAGGGCAGGGTCAGCTCTCCTGTTTGTTGCAGTTGGTGAGGGGCATTCCCACTCTCATGATCCCTAGGTCAATTCTCTTGCCTGCTGCAGGTAGCAAAAGATGGGGGCCATGTTTCCCTCACCCATGCCACAATATAGCAGGTGGGGTGGGAGCGGGAGAAGGTGTCATCTCTGCTGCATTCAAACTGTACCTGCCAGCTCACTTACATTCCTTACAACAGGTACAGCTCTAGTGTGTTACCTAGGTGAGGAGCAAGCGGGTAGTGAGGGGTGGGACCATCTCCCCCAAGTGCAGATCCAACTCCCCTGCTGCACTATCTAGCAACTCTTTAAAAGAAAACATTTAATTGGGGCTGGCTTATAGGTTCAGGAGTTCTGTCCATTATCATCATGGTGGGAAGCATTGTGACATATAGGCAGACATGATGCTGGAGAAGGAGCCAAGATTTCTTCATTTGGTCAGGCAGAGAGAGAGAGAGAGAGAGAGAGAGAGAGAGAGAGAGAGAGAGAGAGAGAGAGCGCTTGGCTTGAGCTTCTGAAACCTCAAAGCCCATCAGTAGCACACTTCTTCCAGTAAGATCACACCCACTCCAACAAGGTCAAAGTCACAGTCCTAATCTTTTCAAATAGAGCCATTCCCTGTGAGCCTATGGGGCCCATTTTCATTTAAATAAACCATCACATATAACATTTATGTTTTCTGCTTATGAGAATATATATTCATATATATATATATTTAAATAGACATTTCTGACTCTTTAATAGTAACCAAAAGTATTCACAACCTATGGTCCAATAGTGGTGGTCCAGGGTACTCAATAAAAGTGTTTTTAAAAGTTTATAAAAATAAATATCCTAGAATATTCTTAGGAGTACTATTGCAAACACTATAAATCACCCAAATGTCTAACAACGATAGATAAAAATAGATTATATATCAATGGTTCTCAACCTGTGTGTTGTGACCCCTTTGGCACACCTCTGTCTCCAAAAATATTTACATTACAATTCACAACAGTAGCAAAACTACAATTATACAGTAGCAATGAAAATAATTTTATGATTGTGGGGCCACCACAAAATGAGGAACTGTATTAAAGGGCCACAGCACTAGGAAGGTTGAGAACCGCTGCTCTACATCCTCCAAAAACCCAGGGAACATCACAGAGTAGAAGGAAGAAGGAATATAAGAGCTTGGGGGTGAGGAAGAGTGCTACAAAATGCTTTCTTCTGGGCATGAGACGGCCATTGCACTCATGAATTCACCAAAGCTGTCGTTTCTACACAAGACCTTCACAAACTCAAGTCCATCAACATTCCACTGTGGCTAGGAGAGGGTATCATGCAGGCACACCTCTGACTGAGTAGCTATTGACAGTTAATGGCAACTGGTGGAATGGGCGTCCTTTTCCTTCAGTGGTGTTCCCTGCAAGTTGCCCATGATCCAGCAAATAACTTCGCATTCATGCAAGCAACCCTAACTAAACTCAGTGTGTCTTTAGAAAGAAGGCACGAAAGTAGGAGGGGAGACTTTTCCAGAAGAAGAAAGAATTTCCGGTGGAGTGGGATGCAGGTAAGAGAATGTTGAAGGGAAACTATGATCAAAATGAATTATATGCTTATATGAAATTTTCAATTAATAATATAAAAGAACTTTTAGAAGTACATTCTGAAATATCACAAAAATAGAATGCACACAAGGAAAATAAATGACAACTTTATTACAATTATGCCCTCTTTATTACAATTATGTTAGGAGTCTACTTTACTGTTCTACAAGCCTCGGAATACTTCGAAACCTCATATAAGCAAGCAACAATATAAATGAGCCTCACAATAGCACTGAAAGAAAGAAGATAGATATAAAAAGTGATACTGCATCATTCCAATTATACAGAGCTCAAAAATAGGCAAAATGAATATATGGTGTTAAAATTTACAGTGGTTTTTGCCCTTAAGGTATGGAGTGCCCTAACAAGGGACACACGAACTTCTGATTGCTGGTAACACTGTTTGCTAATTAGATGCTCATTATACATATATGTACAGTTTGAAAATCTATTGGACTTTATACTTAAAATTCAAGCATTTTTTACAAAAATTGTTGTTTTTCAATGCAAACTTGGGAAAACGAAAGATCAGAATGATCTATTCTAAAATGATAGCAGCAAATTTATATGATTGATGAGAACATGGGTTTTTCTTTAAAAGTTTTTAAACATTTTCTTTTATATTTAAAATAGTAAATAATAAAGTTTTATCATCCAATCTAAATAAAGGGTTCTCCTGGACTTTGTGCATACTAGATGAGTACTAGTATATAGTTAGAGCCAGTTAGCTGTATTGCTGAACTCTGATTATAGAATTATTGCTTAAAATCAAGTATAGGCAGTGGTGGTACACACCTTTAATCCCAGCACTTGGGAGGCAGAGGCAAGAAGGACTCTGTGAGTTCAAGGCCAGCCTGGTCTACAGAGCTAGTTCCAAGACAGCCAAGACTATATAGAAAGCCTTCAAGTATAATTAGTCATTATCATTTTACAAACTGGGTATAGCCACCACAACGTTTTATACATACAACAAAATCTATGAATGATATTTTATATATGTAAGGGGTTTTGCATAATTATATTATTCCTTTGACTAACAGTCTTTTTTTTTTTTT
>NW_004949155.1:373556-384264 GCF_000317375.1 Microtus ochrogaster
GTGCGCCACCATCGCCCGGCTAACAGTCTTTTTAAAAAGGTGTTATGTATATTGTGAATTCATAATCATATAAAAATGCTTATTTGCCTTCTTAAAAAGAAGCCCATATTCACACGATTATAAACTCTATAATAATGAAAATGAACAGACTACTATTATAAACAAATGGATAAAAATGCAATAGAGTTGGGGTGATGCTTGGGAGAAGATACTGCTAAATACATTCTGTATAATTCTATTATGATTATTTAAAGTACAGAGAGAGAGAGAGAGAGAGAGAGAGAGAGAGAGAGAGAGAGAGAGAGAGAAAGGGAGAGAGAGAACTAGTCTAAAATGCCTATATGGCCATTTTTCTTTAAGGACAAGGGAGAGGGAAATGATTGAGATAAAGTGCCCCCCGAACTTTCAAGACGCTGTAACTGATCTTAAGTGGCATCATGATCACATGATGTGTTACATGGGTCATAACTTATCAAGTGCTACGTTTGTGTACTTTATTATGTGCATATTCCAGTAGTCAAGATAAATACTTTATTAACATAATTTTGAAGATAAAACGGTATAGAAATTACTCATCCTTAGAATGTATAAAATAGTTAACAGAAAGTCTCAAAAGAAGTTTCAGATAAGGAGTGTGAGCCCATCTTTTTGCCTTTACACTGACATATGGACGTTATAAAACATAGCTTCATTGTTGTTCATTTAGCAATAACTAGAAATCTTCGTTGGCCTGTAAAACACAAAAATAGCTGAGTGAAAAAAATTGAAGCTCAGCGTGTCCAGGAGGTGACTTCATGGACCAGCATGCTGAGAAGAGTGAGGAAGAATACCAGGTCGGGTTGAATTAGTTAGGAAACCGAATACCAAAGAATGAGACCGAGACATCATATCACAGTTAAGGTATTGGTTTTCCATTTGATATTGTTTTTCTTTAGTAGATGGGAATAATTAAGTCTGACTCAAACTGTGAGCAGGGTTTCACTTATAAATGAAGAGGGTTTTATAAAACCAAACTAAACTTAGTTTTACTTCGAGAAATACCAATCTAAGACAAAGAACATGTTACCCTTCTGGTGAATGGAAGAGACCAGAGGAAAAGACCCTCCAATCGGACCTCACATACACCTTGGCAGAGCTGAGAAAAGAACACTACTTTCCACAAGACTCTCCGAAGGCATGACCAACAGATCAACGCAAAACAGCACACGTGCTGTCATATAGAGCATGCACACCCATTTGTGTATTGAACACAGGTCTGCCCGGTTTGGCCAAATACTTGGTCCTGAACCTCCTACATTGCTATTGTAATAGCATTCGCATTTAAAAACAAGGATTGGAAAATGTCATGGATAGCTGTCAGAATGAGTGGCCTCTGAAGGAGTTTCAGGGCACTGGATCACTGAACATAAAACAATAATCACTACCATCAAGAACTTGGAAGGATTCCAATTGTGGTGCAGATGGCAATCTGACATATTTTGTCTTCCTTTACAATATTCCGCTGCATTCCTGGTTTGTGGCTAAGCATTAGCCCAACTACTGTGGCAGCACTCCCAGAAAATCAAGCAACTGACTTTTCTTCCTGGCAGAGTGTTTAGATTACGCATCCTCAAATACAAATGCACAAATGCCTGAATGAACAGGACCTACTCTGCTGTGCAGCCACAAGCAGTTCTGACATATAGGAGGAAATTCAGTTCTTACTGTTTAGTCAACTCTGTACTTGCCTTCTGCTCATCCCAACACCTTCTGACTCAAGCCAACACAAACTTATCTTTTACTCTAATACTTCTGGACCTTTCCTGTTGATGTCCCCTAAAGCTACAGTGCCTTGTAAACCATGAACTCTTCCCATTCTTTTCATCCTTTAGAGCTCAGCTCCTTTTTGACTCTTCAGGAACTGCCTCCAATCTTATACTTCCAACAAAACTGCCATTCACTACTCCCGTGTTTGGACTATATGTAAATTGACTCCTGCTGATTTCCACCAGTTTTATCTGAGCCATTTTAATGAAATAGAGCTAAGAACTCCTTGAAAATCAGATGGTGTGAAAGAAAGGTCTTATATTCTGAACTCTCATAAAAGGATTCAAAGCCTGATCTCTTTCACTTGTAGCTGCCTAAGTCTGGACAGGCAAACTCACCCCCACCCCCAGCCAGTTTTCTCACCTTTAAGATATATATTATTCAGACTAGTTACGATGGAGTGATTTTAATATGAGAAAAGTAAAACACACAAACAATGCCTGTCACCTAATAAGTGCTGCATAAAGGGTTAGCCCTCATTACCACTGACTGCAAGCTCCACATGAAAGGGAATAGTCAATTGATCCTCACCAATGCACCAGACAAATACCCAGCACTGTTTCTGGCATAGGCATATGTTCAAGAAATAATCTGTTGAGTTGGCGGCAGCCTTAATGACTACGATTATCATGAATATCCGCCCCCCCCCACCCTGAGAATCCTCTATTAAGCCTTACAGAAAAACGTAATGCCTCACAGAAAAACTAGAAAAACTTCAAATGCAGCATCACTGAACACCCCCATCACTTAATGCTTCTGCTTCATCTCGGTTGTTTCTCTTTGCGAATTCTCTTCCCTAACAGAAGTTCGAATCCCGCACAAGCATGAATCAAACTGGCTGGTCAGAGGTGGGAGGGGGCGGGAGTGGAAGCCTGAGCGGGGCGTGGTCACCACGTCGCAGAGGCTGACTGCGCCTGCGTAGGCTGCGGCAAAGCTAACTGCTCTTGGGCTTTCGCTCATAGCTGGCTACTGCCTGGGTAAAAAGACCGTCTTTCTTATCAGCTCTCACTTTTGGTCCACACAGCTCCCGGGCATCAGGCTTCGGCTCTGTGCCGAGGTGCTAACACACCTCCGATCGTCTCTCCTACGGGTCGCTGACCTCCGCGTTCGCGTTCCTGTCTCCTGGAACCATGTCTCTGGTAAGCCAGAATGCGCGCCACGGCAGCGCAGAGACCACTGCAGATTACAGCGACGGCCAGGGTGAAATGCAGGCTACTAATGCCTCCGGGCCCCCCACCTCCATGCTAGTCTCCGAGGCTCCCCAGGGCCCTGAGATCCCAGTCGATCCACAGGGGGCCAGCGCTCCCCAGGCTGCGCAGGACCCGAATGACCTCGAGGTTCTCATCGACGAGCAGTCCCGACGTTTGGGGGCGCTCAGGGTCCACGACCCTCTAGAAGACAGGTCGGTTGCTTTGGTGAATTTCATGCGCATGAAAAGTCAAAGTGAGGGGTCTATCCGGCAGTCAGACATGCTGGAGTTTCTCAGAGAGTACTCAGATCAGTTCCCTGAGATTCTCAGACGAGCCTCAGCTCACCTGGATCGGGTCTTTGGGTTGAATCTGAGAGTTCTTGATCCTCAGACTGACACTTACAACCTAATCAGCAAACCAGGTCCCCAGAACACTGAACGGCTAGCAGAGACCCTGGACATGCCAAAAGCAGGTCTCCTGGCCTTGGTCCTAGGGCACATCCTCTTGAATGGCAACCGGGCAAGGGAGGCCTCCATATGGGACCTGCTGTTAAAGGTTGATGTGATGGATGAGCCTCAGAGGATCAACAACCTCTTTGAGAACGCAAGAAACCTCCTCACTACTGACTTTGTCCGTATGCGATTTTTGGAGTACTGGCCAGTATATGGCACTAATCCCCTTGAATTTGAATTCCTGTGGGGCTCTAGAGCCCACAGGGAAATCACAAAGACGGAAGCCCTAAAGTTTGCAGCAGAGGCCCATGATGAAGAACTCTGGAACTGGCCAGAAGAATATAGCAAGGCTTTGGAAGCTGACAAAGCCAAAGAGAGAAGCCAGGCTGCTGGCTTAGAGTTCTGGTCAGAGGACACTATGAATGATAAAGCAAATGACTTGGTCCAGTTGGCCATTAATGTCACTGAGGAGTTGCTGCCTATACATCAGGATGAGCTATTGGCTCATACTGGTAAAGAGTTCGAGGATGTGTTCCCAAACATCCTCAGTAGAGCCACTCTCATCCTTGATCTGTTTTATGGGTTCTCTCTGATTGAGGTTGACACCAGTGAGCACATCTACCTCCTTGTCCAGCAGCCAGAATCAGAAGAGGAGCAAGTAATGCTAGAGAGCCTGGGCAGACCCACCCAAGAATATGTGATGCCGATCCTGGGTTTGATCTTCCTGATGGGCAACCGTGTCAAGGAGGCCAACATCTGGAACTTGCTCCGGAGATTTAGTGTGGATGTAGGGAGGAAGCATGCTATCACCTGTAAGCTTATGAGACAGCGTTACCTGGAATGCAGGCCACTCTCCTACTCTAATCCAGTTGAATATGAGCTGCTTTGGGGTCCTCGGGCTCACCTTGAAGTCACCAAAATGAAAGCCTTGGAATATATGGCTAGGCTCTACAGAAAGAGGCCACAGGACTGGCCAGAGCAATACAGGGAGGCCATGGAAGATGAAGAGGCCAGGGCCAGATCCGAGTCAACTGCCATGTTCTTCTTTGGCTCCATGTGAAGTCTGATGTTTCACATTAGTTGAGTGGCATCAGTTAAAGGGGCCTTTGGGAAAGGGGCCCTGGTGTCCCACATCAGAAGTTGGGAGGGTTGGGGTAAAGCGTACACCTTGTGCTTATCGTGTTCCAATTCTAAGAGTGTTTCTTTCCTTCTAATATACGCTAATTATCTTCAAGATAAGTGTTTGTAAATGAAAATTGCTCAATTTCTCCTTCTGTCTTGTTTCAGTATAAATGTTCAGCTAACTGTGTAAAATTATTGGTAATATTTACGTATTTGAAATAACCAGTAAAATAAGCTAAATAACAGTAACAATACACACACGTACACAAACACCCCCCAAACACAAAGCCCCTCATTCGTGGTTGCCCTCCTTTTGAGTCTATTGTTGTGTTAACAAACAAACTAATAAAAACAAAAGACTGCCACTTACCTGTATTTAATTTGCTGTTGCAGAGTGCAGTAAAAATAAAGTATAATGAATTAGATGCCATGCTTATGTCCTCATTTATTCTCTAAACATTCATCAGGTGCCCGTGTGCAGAGAACAAGGCTGTGTGCTGGGGATATAAGGGTAAAGAATTTCCATCTGGGCCTCAGAACTTCCATCTAAAACAGGAAAGTCATGGAAGTGAACCAGCAACTACATCGTTCTGTGGCAAGTGGTATAAGAACATGGAGTGGGCTGGGGTGTTCTATGAGAGTCCACATTTAACTCCGGGCTACATGATGAGAGGGCAATGCAGTGCAAGGAAGGTTGGGGAACGGTCAGGAGTATGAAGCAGGAAATGGGTGAGGGTATAGTCAAGCAAGGTGGTGGGGAGGCCGAGGTGGAGTGAAAGGCTGGGGACACAATTTGCTTTAATGGTATCTGGGAAGTGCGTGATACCTGAGACTGAGGTGAAGGACAAAAGGAGAACCTGGTGAAGGTATAGACTGTAGGTAAAATACCCATGGAAGTGTGTGTGTGTGTGTGGGGGGGGGCTGAGAGTCACTCAGAAAGACTATGTTGAGTACAGAAGGGGAGTGGGAGAGAGAAATCTGTGGCAGGGGGTAACAAAGGTCCCATCTCCTGGGGGCGGCTCTTAGGAGATAGTAAAAGCCTTCTCAAATACAGCTGGTCTAGTATTCAGTCAGATTTAATCCACACCCCATACCCCGCGCTAGCACTGTTTATTTCAACACCCAAGCTGTTAACGTAAAAGTTAACGTTTTAGGTCTATTCATCCTGGTTCCTCTGACAGTTTCTAACCTGGCTCACACGCTTTCCTTAGAAAGCTTGCTGGTAAGTTTCTGAGAGGCATTCCTGGCACCGGGGTGGGTATCGTGCAAAAAAAAAAAAAATCTCCTCTGACTAGGGAAAGACAGTGGTGCCTTCCAGTACTGGATGCTGTATGATGCTGTATGCGTTCTCATTTCCTGGCATCCTCAAGCTTTCTCCCCTTTGCATCCTTTTAATTATCAGAGGTTTCTCCGAAGTGCCACCTCCTAGCAGATGGTAGGGAATAAGCAGACATTTCTCACATTTTTCTTAGCCCCAGAAAGATAACAGTATAATTCAAACTCAGGAATTGGACAATGAGGGGAGAGATACATCCTTTTGGCCCCCAAGTCTGACCTGCGGTGGCGCAGGAACCCAATTAAGAGCAGCCGGCTGGAGAAAAAGACTGCGCAGGCGCACTCAGCGGTTGCCAGGGCGATATAAACCCCGCCGGGTCTCAGTAATCTCTGCTGTAGTAACATTCCAAGAACTAAAGGCTTACAGGCAAGTGGTGGGAGTAGAGGGTGGGATTTCTGGTGACCAAAAAATTAATACCTGGAGATCCCGAGTTGATGGACTTCGGAGAAACGGGGTAAGGAGGGTTTGGGGAAGTGGGGGAGAGTATACAACTCAGAATTTGTGACCATAGTCCTACCCAGGCAATAAACTGCAAGGGTCTCTTCAGTTTTCTTAGACCCTAAATTGGTTTATGCTTGCAGAGTGAGGGAGAGAAGGGGAGCAAGTCGATCAAGGTGCCAAGTGTTTCTTGCTGTGACTTTTTGGATTGGTGCAGAGTCCTCAGCCACATCAGCTTTTCAGGGATCTCCAGGACAGAAACCTGACAAGGGAAAGTTGTGGCATCTGGATGGGCCAACAGTCCATATAAAGCTCCAATTGTTTTAGCACTAAATATGTGCCAGGAGCTGTGCTGGGTTTTTCACGTGCTTCACTCTCTAATCTTTCCCTCCACTCTTCAAGAGCATTTAAACGTTTGCATTTGACACGAAGGCAGACTGAAGTTTAACTAATATTCCCAGGGTAACTAATACTCCCAATGTCACACAACCACCAGTGAGACCTGAGCTTCCAGTCCAAGAACCTATGTTCTCACTCAGATTTGCAGACTCTCAAGACACAGGAAAAGTTAGCATGTCCAGGGAGTGGAGGCAAAGCAATATTCTCCAAAGGAGGAAGGAGGATGAGAGAGAGGCTGGAATTTCTCCAGGCTCATTCTTGTGCTATCACTAGGGCTCCACTGAGCTGGGGAGAAATAGACTCCACATTTCTGTGTACTCTCCCTATTCTGTCCGTTATTCTTGCGCAGTCTGCTCTCTGTAAGCCCCAGCCTTATCTACTGCTTTTCACCCAGACGAGTCAGCATTCCTGGACCATCAAAAGTCTTTAGTGGTTTTTTTTTCAACTCTGAAGGAACAATAACTTGACAGAACTTCCCACTTGTCAAGAGCTGCTCAAAAGCACAAGAATAAAAGTAGAAAATAGCCCTGTGTCACAGCTGCCACATGCAACTTTCCAGAAGTGGCAAATATGACGCGCGCATGGTGAAGGAAAAGATGTAGTATCTCTGTGGTCACAGCTCTTTCTTTGCGGGCCAAGAGATAATCAGGAATTTTCCCTCTTTCAGGCACCAAGTTAGAACTGACACGAGTAGGAGAAACACTTAGCAGTGGAAATAGACAGTTGGTGAACAAGGCTTATAGAAGGCACTGCAAGAATCACCCCAATGGACATCAGCCAGCAGGCCTCAAAACCCCAACTCAAGTACCTTCGTCATTCATGCTAATTAATTTGAAGAAATGGGCCTTGGGAGAAAGCTAAATTGGTAAAGTGCTTGTTTTGCAGGTATGAGGACACAAATTTAATCCCCCAGCACCCATGTGAAAAAGCCATACTGGTAATATCAGTACTGGGGTGGAGGAAACAGGAGGATCCCTGGCACTGGTTGACCAGTCAGCCTAGCCTAATTGGTGAGCTCTAGGCTATAGATATCTTTATATTTATATATAAATATAAATATATTTGTGAAAATATTCATTTTCAGTATCTGAGGCCCAAGAGTAAGTTCTTTTTTAGATTAAGGAAGCCTTTCCTGACATTTCAAAATATCCACCAGTTTCTGTATACACAAGCCATCCACAAATAAGCATGCAATTAAAGGAAAATCTGAGCTGGACTGGCATGTGTGGATTTCAAGGCAATTATTTTAGGTCTGTGAACTGCTGCTCCTATGCCCTCTGATAGTGATGATCTAGAGCAGGGCTCCTTAAACCCTTTCCATACACAATTGTTTATGACCCCAGAAATGTTCACATGACCCCAATTATATAGGCATAGAAAATAAGTATGCACAAAACAAACATTTGTTGATAATAACTCACAAAGAAATTTCTTTTAAAATAAACTTATTTCTTTACCAATATTTATAATTTTTATGGTATACATAAAATTTACAATAAATTTTAAATTTATTGGTATACATATAATTGACATAAATATAAAGACAAAAGTAAATTTGGATACTAATAAGATAGAAATGTTTGTCTATTTTTACATAAAGAAATCCTGCTTGAGAGCTGGAGATGTGGATTAGTTGGTAGGGTGCCTATCTAGTATTCATGAAGGCTTGGGTTCTATATGTAGCACCACATAAAGCAGGACGTAGTGGTGGGTGCCTATAATTCTGGCACTTTGAAAGTAGGAGGATTAGAAGTTCAAAAACGCCCTTGGCTAATTAGTGAATTCAAGGTCAGCATGTGCTACAGTGATTCTATCTCAAAAATAAAAATCTTGACCAAATATTTGATACTATAGGGCACAGAACATCTTCAATATTTTTCAGAGGTTGTCAATATTTTGATTTAATAGTTAGCCATCAATAGTCAAAATACCACTTTACATAAACACATAGTGCAAAGAAGCATGTTTTAAGTTTTAAGGGGACAAAACAGGTGGCTCAGTCACTAAAGTACTTGCAATGCAAGCATGAGGACCCCAGTTCAGAACCTCAACATTCACATAAAAAAGCCAAGTACAGCAGCTTGCCAAAATCTCAGCATTGGACAGTTTGAGACAGGGATATCCTGGGGCTTACTGGCCAGCTAGTCTTGCCAAATTAATGAACTTCAGGTTCAGTGAAAGAGCTTGTCTCAACAATAATGACACACTGGAAAGCAATAGAGGAAAACAACTGTTGTCAAACGCTGCCTCTCTGCCTACATGCACACATGTGCATACACACCCTCACATGTGTAGACCAGAAACATGTATATAAATACACACAAGAAGTACGTCTATGGCCATTTCACAAAGTTTGGAATCCTGTCTTAATACCAAGCCAAATTTCATTTAATGGTTTCATTTTTATAAAACTCAACTCAGAAATGCCAATGGCACCATTTAAATACAAACATTCTGCTGCTGGAGAAAAGGCACATTGGTTAAGAATGTGTACTGGTCTTGCTAAGGACCAGAGTTCAACTCCCAGGACCCATGTCAGGAAACTCCAGCTCCATGGGATCCAATACCTCTTGCATCTGTACTTACATACACACACACACACACACACACACACACACACACACACACACACCACAATCCAGAAAAAAAAAGGTATTTTAAAAGGAAAATAAAGCATTCTAATATAATATAATCCAAAGATGCACAAGTCTGATACTTATTGCTGTGGGAACTCCTTCAGCCAGTAGCCTTTAAGATACAAGTCTACTTGGGTGTGTTCTCTTATACTACAACTGCAGCCTTAAAGCTTCAGTGCACTCTCTGCTGCTGGATCCAGTTCCTGTTTTCCACTCATTCAGAGGACTGTGATCTGTGAGTTTCCCCTAAGTAAAGAACCCTTCATTATACTCAATTCTGAGCTAGTGTGGAATTATTTTATTCGTGTTCACTTACATCTGGGGCCCAAATGACTGGGGCTTACCTGCGTGGCCAGCCACATATTTTGGGTCTGGGTGATTGTATCCCTGCTTAGGGTTAGGAGGAAAGTAGATGAGAGCATGCCTGCTGCTCAGCACCCTGGCCTAGGAAAACTGCAAAATCGGGTCTGCTAGGTGTGCACTGGCAGGAGAGCATGGCAGATTCCCACAGCATACACGGAGATATTTCCAGGCTCCACAGCATGCTGCATGGCAGATTTAGCTTTTACTCAGATAAAAAGGGTTTATGTACTGCACGCTTTTTCCCAGAGCTAAAGTAGTGAGCTCAACTCCTATCTGGTGGTTCCAGAGCTGGTAGTAAAGGTACCTCCACCATATTAAAAGGCCGTGAGAGGCAGAACCAGCATCCAGGACCACTGCAACCAAACTGCTTATTATTTTTAAAGCATTCCTGGTCAAAAATGATTAAAGATACACAATAAAGACAGATTGAGACAGAAGTAAACCTCTAAACGGGTCATAGTGTGTTTAAAAAAAATGTATGTAGGCTTGGGAGAGAGAAGAAAAAGTATAGAGAGTTATAAAAAGAAATAAATCATTTAAAAAATAAAACAAAATTTTTAAAGAAACAGAATACAGACAGTCATAGATTAAAGGAGTAAAGAAAAATAAGCTACATAAAGATGGAATATACACAGAGATGTTGACTGAGGTTTCTGTCCGATCCGGTCGTTCAGTCCCATAGAAACACACAGAGGTCTACTTTAATTATAAACTGGTTGGCCTATTAGCTCATGCTTCTTATTAACTCTTGTAACTTGTATTATATTAGCTCATAATTTTTGTCTGTGTTAGCCATGTGGCTTGGTACCTTTTTCAGCGAAGCAGTCACATCTTGCTTCCTCTGTGGCTGAATGATGACTGCAGACTGAATCTTTTCTCTTTCCAGGAATCTCCTCTTCTCCTTGTCCTGCCTCTACTTCCTGCCTGGTCGCCCAACCTTTACTCCCTGCCTGGCTACTGGCCTGT
>NW_004949155.1:384914-387920 GCF_000317375.1 Microtus ochrogaster
TGAACCTGTAGATTCCTTCCAGGATAATGTGGTTTGGTGAACTAAAACCCCCTGAAAGGTCTCTGTGAACCTCAAAATTACTTCACCCAGCAAAAAGCAGGAACTAGTTGGAGAGAACTATGACCAAATACCCAAATATTGTTTATAAATGTTTATTTACATTTAAAGGGGAATATGATATAGAGGTGAATACTTTGCATTTGTATGGATCTTGGTTTATTTATACAAATTTAACATCAGTTTTGTAATATGCCCATTTCTTCTCTTGATTAAGGTATTGTGTTTGTGCATCTAATTTAAAACTCAAATGTATAATTAACAAATACAGGTTACTAGATAATCATCAAGTTTGTAGTCATGTTAGTTAGGTTTTCTATATATACAGAGTTATAGTTTAGATGGGTAGTTATTCTTCAAACCTTACAAAGATTAACAGAATATGGCATTTAAAATGTTTTAAAAACTTAGGACTTTTCATGACAATGAGACACATCTGCTCCTGAAAGTACCAATTACTTCAAGAGGATGATAGGCATCGAAGAGGCTCCTTATGGAGTTGATTAGCCATTTGGGCAAGAAACTGCCCTTGCCTGGACTGCCTGATGTTATACTCTATGAACTAGATATGCAGGACCCACAGAAAAATGACTGCTGAACTTACCTAAAGGTGAGATGATCCTTTGGGGTTCCTGCTTCATAAAAGAGTCTGCCAGACATTTTGCAGGACACAGAAGAAAGCAAGTGATAGACTTTGCCATTACAAGGCAGAACATATTTCAATTATCCTTCTTCATGGAAAAGTCTGTCAGATACCATGGGCCTGTAGGCTGAAGATTGGATGCCCCAATGGTACAGAAGAACTTTGGGTGACTGTCCACGGAGTGAGATATCTGTCAATTCTCAAGTTTTGGAAGTTGCTTACAATGTACTTCCTGTTAACTTAGGTAATATTATATCCTTCTGGAGTCCTTGATGTAGTTGAAGAATTTATAGTTATAGTTTTCCTTAGTTATGATAAAAGATAAAGTAGATATAAATTTTGTAACTGCAATTCTTGCTTGATAACTGTTTTGTTGTATGTAATTTTACTACGTGATGGGTGAAGCTCAGTTAACTAATTACCTTTAGAAGTGGAATCTAGTTAAGGCATGGCTACCCGGAGCCCAGGAAGAAAACTGGGATGGACCAGGTGTGTGCTCCTTGGGCAATTTCCACCGGATACAGTGGAACTCGGACTTCCCATTCTTGTGGCATGAGTTTCCCCTTATAACAATTAAAAAAATATAATTGTTTACCTTTAAACTGGCCTGGTTATTTCCCAAATTGAGCAAACAGTTACAGTTGGTGCCCGGTTTGTGGGGCCGCTTGATTCTTTGGCGGATCTGGCCAGCCATGGCATAGAATTCCCACACAGCAGCCCTGTTTAGCCACTACTGGCTGATTTTGGGGTCTAGTTATTTCTGCACTCGTGGAAGCTCAGGCAGTGCAGGGACGCAGGAGGCTGAGGCAATGATGATAATCATACAGGTGGTAACAAAAGCATATAGGATGGGGGCAGGGTGCTATCCTTATCTTTGCAGGAAAACACTCATCTTCAAAGATTTCAAGGGACCCTAGATGTTTGACTACTGACAGTTGGAACAATAACTACCCAATAAGGATCATCAAGAAAACCAAATATGTTCCATAAGCATAAATATTGACAATATATCTTTATATGTGTATTTATGTATTTATATTTATAAATATATAGAGATGGTTTTGGAGTTGGACACTGGCTCAGTCCCTCTCTAATTCCAAGCCTGTTGTTAAGAGAAAAGCCCAGAATTTCTGCCTCATATAAGGAGCCATGATATGGGACAGAAAGAAAAAAGAATTTAGAAAAATCTTTACTTTTTTTCATGTCTATTTCTGTCTTTATCATACCCTTCATTGAATATATATGTCTGTATATGTCTATATAAATAATGCTTAAGTTTTCCACAATATACAATGAATTTTTCTGCAGTAATCTTTGAAGTTTCCAAGAAGATGATGGGGCCCCACAACAACAACTTCACCTGATTGATATGACGTCATGAATCTGATAGCACTACTACAAGACCTGTTTTGGGTACCAGCTACACAAGATGGTTCGAACTTGGTTAGCTAAAATAGTGCACATTTTTTACAACATTCTGACCAGACCTCTACAAAATACTCAGAGACTATTTGCAATCTTACCAGACATTAATCTTAAA
Organism: Microtus ochrogaster; assembly: GCF_000317375.1. Taxonomy (NCBI): domain Eukaryota; kingdom Metazoa; phylum Chordata; class Mammalia; order Rodentia; family Cricetidae; genus Microtus; species Microtus ochrogaster. Next base: position 387,155 of record NW_004949155.1, read on the forward strand.
ACTTAAAACATCATTTCACTTTCACAGGATCCCGTAGAATGAATGTCGCCCCCATGACAGCTGGAAGTAATTCTACAAGAGGACATCTCCTCTCCCAGCAAAGTTTGTCCTCAGGGTTAGGGACATCATTCAGGGGTTGATTATAATTGGTATAGGGTTGAGGGTTGGGATGAAATTTTATAAGCTCAGGGATCTTTTTTATTTAAAAAAGGGAAAAATAGATGATGGGATAATAGATTTGTTTGTGAATTATTATTTATAGACAATTACATTGGTGTAGATTCCTGTATACTGATACAATGTTAAATAATATTATTGTATGCATACATGCTTCTACCTCTGTTTGAAACATTTTTTATATATTGATATATATATTTACAATATTGCAGTGTACATTTCTACCTCTGAGCAAGATACTTATACATTGCTTACATTTGGAGGTCTTTGTCCTCATTTATTGCACAGTTGTTTATTGTCTTAGTCTTTAAGTTATATAGAACAATATTCATCTATGTTTGTCATACTTATAGTTAGACTAATCAGTTTCTTTAGATACATAGAGATTATATTCTACATAGATAGATAATCTTCAACCACTTCAAAGAAATATAAGAAAATGGCATTTAAATAACTTAGAGTTTTGTTGAAGTGAGACATAATTGCTCCTGGCAGCACCTATCTTTTCCTGAGAGAATGTTGAGCACACAAGACACTCCACTTGGAGCTTGTTTTCTTCTTGGCAGAACTGGCCTTTGGGCAAAGAAAT
>NW_004949155.1:388020-393052 GCF_000317375.1 Microtus ochrogaster
CCTTCTCAGATCTTCAATGGGGTTAAAGGTTAGATAGTCGTAGGTACCTTCCTCATGATTTAGCCAAGCTTAATTCTGATGCAAGATTTAGACTCCTTAAAATAGAATGTTTGTAAAACTTTTGTTATGTGTTCCTTGCTTAATATTGCTTATATTATTTGTAATTTTATATTTAGTATCTGTTCCTATTGTATATAGTTGTATTGGGTTTGGATGGATCGAGGTGATGGGGGAAGCTCTGTTTACCAATCACCTTTAGAAGTGGAATCTAGTTAAGGCGTGGCTACCTGGAGCCCAGGAAGAAAACTGGGATGGACCAGGTGCACACTCTCTGGGTGATTCCTGCCAGACACAGCAGAACTTGGACTTCCCATTTTTGTGGCATGAGTTTCCCCTTACAACAATTAAAAATATAATTGTTTATCTTTAAGCTGGCCTGGTTATTTCCCAAATTTAGCGAACAGTTACAACTATGTTAAAGTTAAAACCTTCCTTTTTATTTAGACAGAAAAGGGAAGGTGATGTGGGATTCCCCTCTGTATGCTATGACTACCATTGGTTAAAAAAGAAGCAGCTTTGGGCTTATTGCAGCTCAGAATAGGACAAGGCAGGTATTCTAAGCAGATAGAAGAAGACAGAGTAAGTGGAGTCAAAGAAATGCCATGTAGCCACCAAAGGAGATAGATGTCAGATGTTGGATGGAACCTTACCAGTAGGCTGCAAAAATATGGCAATATATAGAAAAACAGAAATGGGTTAATTTAAGATATAAGAGCTAGCTAGGAATACATTAGAGTCATTGGCCAAGCAGCATTGCAATTAATACAGTTTCAGTGTGATTATTTCAGGTCTTGGTGGCCAGGAAATGAACAAGCAGTCTCCACCTACAACTTACATACTGAGGAATAATTGCAAGAAGATATTAATATTAAAAATCTTTGTTTATTGTAATAAAACCATTATGTTTCTATAAGAGCAGAAAATACTGCTATTCATTCATACAGTAACCTCAAATCTTGGTAGAAGTGTTTCAGGATGCATTTCTTCTTGCAAGGGCATGCACAGTGCAAAGTACACACATTGTGTGTTCAGAACCAAATCTGAAATCGTGTGGTGAAATATGAATACATGGTGCCAGAAACAGTTCAGATTCATTCTGTTTGCTTTTTAATTTCAGTCATCCAGGCTGGCCTCAAATTTTCTGCGTATCTGAAAGTGAACCTGCCTGTCTCCACCTCTGGTGTGCTTGGGTTACATATGTGTGACACCAAGTCTAATTTATGCAGTGCAGGAGAGCCAACCCAGACCTTCACACATGCTAATCAAACACTCTACCAACTTAGGTAATCTGCAGCCCTGTGTTTGATTTTGAATTAATTTGTGCTGTTATGTGTTCAGAAACCTTTTACTGTTGTCAAACTTTTAGAAACCCACACATTCAATTACAGTTTAAGAATCTGGTATACGAAGTGACCCATAAACACCTTGTAGGTTCAGGCAAAGACACCCTAGTCTATTACCTTTGTCAGAGTTTCTATTGCTGTGAAGAGACACCATGATCATGGAAACTCTTACAAAGAAAAACATTTAATTTAGATGGCTTTCTTACAGTTCAGAGGCTTAGTCCATTATCATCATGACTGGGAGCATGGTGGCATACAGGCAGACATGGTGCTGGAGAAAGAGCTAAGATTTCTACATCTGGATCAGTGGAAACAGAGAGAGAGAGAGACACTGGGCCTAGCTTGGGAATTTGAAACCTCAACCCCCCTCCACACACATCACTTCCTCAATGGGACCACACCTACTCCAATAAGACCACACTTCCTAATAATGTCACTTCCTATGGGCCTATGGGGGTAATTTTTATTCAAACCACCACATTCCACTCCCTGGCCCCCATAGACTTGTAACCATTATCATAATACAATAATGCATTCAGTTCAATTTCAAAAGTCCCCATAGTCTATCAATCTCAACACTGTTTCAAAGTCCAAAGTTCAAAGTTTCTAATGAGATTCATGAAATCTCTTAACTGTAACCTCCTGTAAAGTCTAAGTCAAAAAACAGATCACATACTTTCAATGTACAATGGCACAGAATATACATTACCATTCAAAAAAAGAGGAAAGAGAATATAATGAGGAAATACTGGACAAAGAAAAACCAAAAACTAGCTGGGCAAACTCCAAACTTTGATGTTTGATGTCAAGTACTCTTCAGATCTCCAACTCCTTTCAGCCATGTTGACTGCAACACACTTCTCTTTCTTGGGCTGGTTCCACTTCCAGTTAGTAGTTCTCCTCAAATGTTCATAGCAACAGTTTTGGGTTTTCTTCTTAGGGGAACTTATGACCATACTTCCAGTTAAACAGTGTAAAAACCATTGGTCATGGTGGCATACAAGACTATTACAAACAACGAACGATGGTCAATGCATATTGTTAAGACAAACAACAAGCTGTGGACAATAATACATTATCAGTATTGCTTTATAAATGTGTAAAAGCAGGGCAGTTGTATATATTTTGCAGGTGCTTTGAATAGTAGCTTAGCAGGCATAATAATAGTCCCTCACAGATGCCCCTGGCTTGATTTAAATGAACAAAACTTGACCACCATCTAAATCATAAGGCTCCTAGTGGGCAGAATGATGGGCAATCATTAGCAGTAGGAGATGTAACACTGGAAGCAATAGGTGGAAGTGATATGAAAAAGGGGTCACAAACTGAACAATTTGGGATACATGTAGAAGTGGAAAAGGGCAATGAAATGGATTGTCTCCTCAGAGCTTCATCAATCCTGATGACAGCCTGATTTTAAGATTTTAGGACGATAGTCCTGTGAGACTGATTTTGTACTCCTGATCTCAGAAATAATAAGATTATCTATCTTCTTTGTTTTAATCCATTAAGTCGGTTGCTGTTACATCAGCAATGGGAAATGGTTTATCACAGGGTTAAAAGAATTTGAGTGATTTAAGTTTCTGCTCTTGTTTGAAAAGAAATCAACACTTAGATGAATAAAATTCCATATTTAAAGCAGCAGAATCTGTCTATAATAATTAAACTCTAGAGTAATCTTGCAGCAGTGAAAACATAAAAGTACTATAATAACCAAGGTAATTAAGTGCAGAAAGAAATAAGCACACAGGTACTTACATGTAGGTTATGTTATGCTAAATAGGGCATATTAAATATAGAATAAAATGTTATGTTATAGCACATTGCAGTTTTATTTTTATGGCACTGAGGATAGAATCCAGAGCTTTGTGCATGCCAGACAAACACTCTGCCCTTCAGCTATCACCAGAGCCTCAGTTTCTAAGAATGAATTAAAAAGAAAAAAAAACTTGGATGGACAGTAAATGTCTTTCTCAAGTTAGTTTGTTGTTCTGATTGAGCTGAGACTTTGCAAGAGAAAATGCTTGATTTACTTTAAATTTCTTGGTTTTATAAGGTGGATTTGGCTTTAAGTAGCTACCCTCTACTAAGAACTACATCCGTAGGCAAGTAGTTCTTTCCACATGCAGCTCTTAAATTTTCTGGGTTATTACTTTCATAAGGAAGCTGTTCATAACATCATCATCATAATCATCATCATCACCATCATTATTCTTGAACACAGGTGGTTGTGAAGTATTTTCATTGAAAAAACTAAATTTTTTTTCTTCCTTTTCTGTTGAATGAACCCAGTGGAACTATGGCAGAAGAACCAATGCTCTGCAGGCATTGCAGCTGATGTTTATATGGTGTGCTCTTAGCTCCTGGGTTACAGCATTTCTTTGTAAATGCAATGGGTGAGGCCTATGTTAAGAACAGCTTTACCACTATACATAGTGGTCTTTGTGGCAACGGTCCACCTTCCCTGGTCCTATAGGTTCTTTTTTGCCCTCCCCTCTACCTTTCCCCACCTGCAGTACTGAATGGTGTTTTGTAGTACACTTCACCTCAGGGAACATGTGTCTGTTTGGCATTTAGCCAGAAGCACCTACCTTGCCCCACAAGGTTCCCTCACATCCTCATCCCATCAGTTTATGAAACAATGGGAAGAAGTAAAATGTCAGAGGAACCAAGGGGGCTGACTGTGTCCAGTTTTCTTTCTTTCTTTTTAAAAATCGTTCTCCCAAGTCCACCAGTATCTGAGATTAGAACAACAGGTTGGCATAATGTCTAGTCATGTGCTTCTCTTAGTGGAGTGCAATGCTTTGCCTCCATGAGATTGTTTAGATTCTGTAATCACACAGTGCACTGTCACTCAAATTCCAATTCCATGTATTTTTGTTACAAATGTCCTGGAAAAATATGAAATAGTAAAAGGTGATAATGCACAAAATATATAAAGCCATCCTATAATCTCCTTTTCTCATTAGATGCTTATTGTTGATTTTATATATTCATTTGCACTTCCTTAATTCTTCACAGTGAAATGACATTCATTCTTGTGAACTGAAGAAATAAAAAAGAAGGACATACCATGTTATTACCACTTCTTTTAAAGAGAGAGTGAGGAAAGAATCCTACCATTCTCAGTGTGGGTTTGTCACCATGATTCTAGAGGCAGTGAGACCTGGGAAAATGGAATTATTTGGTCTAAGGTCTCAAGAAATAGTGAACTGTATCAGAGTCTTGGACAATTTATACTCTGAGGCTTTAGCAACGTCACATGAGTAAAGTTTTGATGAGTTCAAGCTGTATACAATCACAAGGACAAGCTGCACACATGTGGCAAAAGCATGTTCTTCCACAGAGACATATAAAGGATAGTTTAAACATTTAATTGAATAACAGCAGCAAGCAATAATGAACAATATGAAGTAAATTCACTCCTATCCACTATACCTGGAACGGGTACTGGGTACTGAAAACACAGTCCAAGAACAATTCTGTGTTTTTTGAAGAAATAGGTCACATAACTCTTAACTTGTTTTCTTGGGGTGTTTGCATAAGAATTCAGATTTCTTATCACATGACTGCATTCTAGAACCATGTTATGACATGGCTTAGATTAGGAAATAACTCCTTATGCTGTG
>NW_004949155.1:393204-396509 GCF_000317375.1 Microtus ochrogaster
TTAAGCAAGCTCACAATTAAAAGTTTTCTTTTAAAAGTTGCCTTCAAAATATTTGCATTATCATAGCAATAGAAAAATAAGGAAGACAGAAATTAGTACCAGTAATAGGGTATTGCTATGAAAGACCTGATCATGCTATTAGGGCCTTTGGACTAGAAAAGTGCTTCAACACTGTCAGCGGGGCTTAATGGGCCATCCTAGTAGGAGCTTGGAAGACAGTAGTGCTGAGAACAATGTGAACTATGGAGGCCAAATTTGAGGTTTCAGGGGAGAAAACTATCAGCAATTAGGCTAGAGCCCTTTTTGTGATAGTTTTCAAAGAATATATACCAGAGACTGAATAACCCAGAGACCTAGGACAGAACCAAACTTGACTAGCAAAAAACAAAACAAACAAATAAACAAACAAACAAACAAAACCCAAAAAAACCACAGTGAAATAATACCTAATGATATTCTGCTATACTCATAGATTGGTGCTTAGCCAAATTGTCATCAGAGAGGTTTCATTTGATGGAACAATTGAAATGAGGAGATGCAGAAGACCACAGCCAAACAATAGGTAGAACTTGGGGAACCCCATAGAAGAGGTGGAGGAAAGATTGTAGGAACCTGAGCGGTCAAGGACACTAAGAGAATAGGGCCCACAGAATCAACTAAGCAGGGCTCATAAGGGCTCACAGAAACTGATGCCACAATTGGGAGCCTGCATGGGTCTGAGCTAGGCCCTCTGCATATATTTTATGGTTGTATAGCTTGGTGTTACTGTGGGATTCTTAACAGTAGGAGTAGGGGAGTGTCTCTGACTCTTTTGCCTATTTTGCGGACCACTTCCTCCTATTGGGTTGCCTTCTCCAGCCTTGATATGTGATGGTATGTGGCTGGTTTTTATTGTAACTTGTTATTTGTGTTTGATTGATATCCCTGGGAGGCCTGTACTTTTCTGAAGGGGAAAAAGAAAAGGAGTGGATCTGGGGGAGAGGGATGGTGAAGGTGGGGGAACTGGGAGGAATGGAAAGAGGGAAAACTGTGATCAGCATGCATTGTATGAGAAAAAAATACATTTTAAAAATGAAATAAAGGGAATGGTGCTTTCAAGGCAAGACTCCACCTAACTAAATCCTGTAATTTGAGAAAGAAAAAGACCTGAGGAATTTTCTGCTAAAATGCAGCAACAAATCAAATCTTATACAAATATAATTAAAGCTGGGGCCCAGGCTTGATCCCAAGTCGGCAACAAAACTTGGCAGCATTGGCAACGTGATTCTGGCTTTAGAATCATAAAGAATACACAAGAAAAGAGCTTGTGGAATCTTTTTCCACAGTTAAGGAGAGTTGCTGAGGTCTCTGGCATGTAACAAAAAAGTTTCTGCATGGAAGGTCTAAGATGTTGTTGCATGAAACTGTGAAAAGGAAGCCTGGATTACATTGGCGATCCCAGAATGTTGGTTATGCCAGAGCCTTGGGATGTCTGTCAGGGAGAGCTGCATATAGGGAGTAGAACCAGCCCAGGAGAGAAAAGTATGTTATAGTCAGCAAAGCTGGAAATGGCAGAGCCATCTAAGCCTTTTGAGATGGAGCTACAGGGTTTGAAATTAGCCTCGCTGGGTTTTGGTCTTGTTTTGGTTCAGTATGTCTACATTGTGCCCTGGTTCCTCCCTTTTGGAATGGTAAAGTACATTCTGTGCCATTGTAAGTTGGAAATATATAATTTGCGTTTTGATTTTACAGGATATAATTAAGAGATTGCCTTGAGTCTCAGGAGAGACTTTGTGCTTTGTACTTTTAAATAATCTTGAGACTGAAAGACTATGGGAACTTTTGAATTTGGACTAAATGCATTTGTATTATGATGTGGTCATAATCCAATGGGGGCAGAAAATAGAATGTGTTATTATGGATAAGAATGGCTCCCACAGGCTCAAATGTTTAAATGCTTGCTTCCCAGTTGGCAGAACCATTTGGGAAGGATTAGGAGGTGTGAGTTTGCTAGAGGAGGTATGTCATAGAAGGTGGGCTTTAAGGTTTCAAAATCCCATGGCTTGCTGCCTCATGATTGTGGATCAAAAAATCAGCTACTGCTCCATTACCTTCTTGCTTTCATGCTCCCTGTCATGGTGCTTACCAACTCTAAACCTCTGAAACTGTAAACACCAAATAAGTGCTTCTTTCTCTAAGTTTCCTTGGTGATGGTGTCTTATCACAACAATAGAAAAGTAACCAAGGCAGCCTACTTAAGGAAATACTACCTGCAAACCTCCTATAACCGGAACCAGAAACTAACATCCATCACCATGAAGCCTAAAGAAGCCCCAAAATAAATAAACTTAAAGTCTGAGCAGGAGCACTTTATAATTTGCTGAGAGTTACTGAGAAGGAGAGAATTTTGAAAGCAAGAAGAGAGTGGTATCTTCAGTGTGGGAAAACAATCCTATATTTGGGAGCAGTGAGGCATGCCTATAACCCTAGTACTTGGGAGGCCAAATGCCTTCTGCAAGAGCAGGAAGTGCTATTAACTATTAAGCTATCACTATAGCCCCCCTCTTCCCTTTGCTCCTTCTTTTTCTTTGTGATGCAGTTTGCAGCCTGGTATCCAGCAGAGAAAGGTATAACAATGATGAGTGAAAAACCACCAGATACATCAAAGCATGGGTCCTGGTTTTGACAAGAATATATATAGTTCACACAAAACAACAAGAAGTAAGGTGGCGTATGTACTCACTGATAGAGATGGGTGGAAAGTTTTGAAAACATTTTGTAAAGATTGCTTACATCTACATTCTAGGTATCATCAACCAATATTTTTGCTATTCGAGGAGGTAGGTACAGTTTTACAGAAATAGGTTAAGGAGTGAACTGTGATGGACATAGTAGAGTGAGCCAGAGAGGTGTACTATCTTGTAGTTTTTTGGAAATATATATACGACAATTCTAAGTGAAGGAGATGCAGCTGGAAATTCATCTGTGGAACATATGTTCATTTATGTATTTGTTTGGTAGCAGGAACTGGTGCCTGGTATCCCTGCACAGCTGTAAGGAAAAGAGCCATGTTCTAGTGTGGCGTGGGAGGTCCTTCTGTATATGTGTTGCTTTTATTGGTTAATGAATAATGAAGCTGTTTTCAGCCAATGGCTTAACAGAGTGTTGCCAGGCTGGAAAAGATAGAGAGAGTAGGCAAAGTCAGTGAGACGTCATGTAGCTGCCAGAGAGGAAAGATGCACACTGCCAGCTGGAACCTTGCAGGTAGGCCACAAGCCTCATAGTAAAATATAAAATATTGGAAATGGGTTAATTCCAGATATAAA
>NW_004949155.1:397569-408026 GCF_000317375.1 Microtus ochrogaster
TATACTATAAAGATTTGCATTGGTACAGATCTTGGCTATAGATGCAAATTTCAGGTCAATTTTGTTATATGTATATTTCTGCTCTTGATTAAGGTATTCTGATTGTGTAGTTCATTTAAAATGTAATGTATAATTAAGAAATATAGGTTAATAAATAATTATCTATAATAGTCAAGCTTGTAATAGTGTTAGTTAGATTTTCTAGATGGACAGATAATGTATTTCAGATGGATAGGCATTCTTCAAACCTTCCAAAGACTACAGACTTTGGCATTAAAATGTTTTAAGAACTTAGGACTTTTCATGACAGTGAAACACATCTGTTCCTGGCAGTACCAAGCTGCTTCAAGAGGAAGATGGGCATTAAAGAGGCTCTTCATACAGTTTGCTAGCCATTGGGCAAGAAACTGTTCTTGCCTGGACTGCTTTGATGGTATGCTGTGCAAACTGGATATGCAGGACCCATAGAAAAATGACTGCTGAACTTGCCTAAAGGTGAGACCATCCTTCAGGGTTCCTGTTTCATGAAAGAATCTGCCAAATATTCTGCAGAACACAGGAGAAAGTGACTGACAAACTGCCACAATAGACAGAACTGTCTTTGAAATTTTCAGCTTCATGGAAAAGTCTGCTGGATACTATGAGCCTGTAGATTGACTATAGATGCTCCAATGGTACAAAAGAACTTTGGGTGACTGTCCAGACAGTGAGATGTCTCTGTCATTTGTAGAGTTTTGGCGGTTGCTTACAATGTACTTCATGTTTACTTAGGTGGTATAGAAGGTCCTTCTGTATTTGTGTTGATTTCATTGTTTGAATAAAGAAACTGCCTTGGCCTTTTGATAGGGCAACACTTAGGTAGGCAAAGAAGACAAAACTAAATGCTGGGAAGAAGGGCAGAGTGGCAGACACCATAAATCTCCTGCCTGAGATGGACATAGGTTAGAATCTTGCCGGTAAGCCACAGTCACGTGGTGATACACAGATTTAATAAAAAATGGGTTAATCCAGATGTGAGAGTTATCCAATAAGAGGCTAGAGCTAATGGGCCAGGCAGTGATTTAATTAATACAATTTCTGTGTGATTATTTCGGGTGTAAGCTACCCAAGGAGCTGGGATGACAAGCAGCCCACTTCTCCTGTTACACTTATGTAATATTATCTCCTTCTGGAGTCTTTGATGGAGTTGAGGAATTTATAGTTATATTTTTCCATAGTTATGATAAAAGATAAAAGCATAATTCTCCCTTGATACTTGTTTTCTTATATATAATTTTACTATGTTAAAGATATAGCCTTCATTTTTATTTAAACAGAAAAGGGGAGGTGATGTGGGATTCCCCTCTGTATGCTGTGAATATCATTGGTTAATAGAGAAACTAGCTTGGCATGATAGGGTAGAATAGAACTAGACTGTCTAAACTAAACTGAATGCTTAGAGAAAGGAGGCAGAGTCAGAGAGAAGCCATGTAGTCCCACCAGAGACAGACGCTGTGAACTTTACCTGGTAAGCCACAGTCATGTGGCAATACACAGATTACTAGAAATGGGTTAAATTAAGATATAAGTATTAGCCATTAAGAAGCTAGAGCTAATGGACAAGCAGTGTTTTATTTATTTATTTTCCTTTTTTGTTTTTTTGGTTTTTCTTCCGTTTATTTATTTATTAAAGATTTCTGTCTCTTCCCCTCCACCGCCTCCCATTTACCTCCCCCTCCCCCAATCAAGTTCCCCTCCCTTGTCAGCCCATAGAGCTATCAGGGTTCCCTGCCCTGTGGGAAGTCCAAGGACCACCCACCTCCATCCAGGTCTAGTAAGGTGAGCATCAAAACTGCATAGGCTCCCACAAAGCCAGTACGTGCAGTAGGATCAAAAACCCATTGCCATTGTTCTTGAGTTCTCAGTAGTCCTCATTGTCAGCTATGTTCAGCGAGTCCGGTTTTATCCCAGGTTTTTTCAGACCCAGGCCAGCTGGCCTTGGTGAGTTCCCGATAGAACATCCCCATTGTCTCAGTGTGTGGGTGCACACCTCGCGGTCCTGAGTTCCTTGCTGGTGCTCTCTCTCCTTCTGTTCTGATTTGGACCTTGAGATTTCTGTCCGGTGCTCCAATGTGGCTCTCTGTCTCTGTCTCCTTTCATCGCCTGATGAAGGTTAATATTCAGGAGGATGCCTAATGTTTTTCTTTGGGTTCTCCTTATTTAGCTTCTCTAGGATCACTAATTATAGCCTAGGATAGTGTTTTCTATTTCCATCCATTTGTATGCAAAATTCAAGAAGTCCTTGTTTTTTTACTGCTGAGTAGTACTCTAATACGTATACATTCCATACTTTCTTCATCCGTTCTTCCATTGAAGGGCATCTAGGTTCTTTCCAGGTTCTGGCTATTACAAACAATGCCAAGCAGTGTTTTAAATAATATAGTTTCTGTGTGATTATTTCGAGTCTGAGCTGCCAGGCGGCTGGGAAACAAACAAGTTACCTCCTTATAACAGAGCTGGAAGTAGCTGGCCACATTTTACCCACAGTCAGGATACAAAGAATAATTCTTTCTCTGCTTGCTTTCAATATAGGACCATAAAGCATGAAATGGAGCCACATAATCAAAGCAAGTCTTCCCTCCTTAGTTAAACTTTTAGAGCCCTTACAGTCAGTCCTAGAGGTTTGTTTCCTAAGTTACTCTAGGTCCTGTTAAGTTGATAAACAATATCAGCCATCATGGGGGCCTAGTGAATCACTTGTCTCTAGCTAAGAACATATCCTTCCCCAAAGCTAGTACTCCTGCAGCACATATTTCAATAAGCATTGGTTTCCAGGCACTGGAGCAACTTCCTATTCTGATTGGTTGCTGGTTTCTATGACATGAGTCCAGGATCTCCTCTCTTCTTATGTAAATATATAAAAGAGCTTTGAAGGGTGATAAATATACTCAATGAGACCTCTGTTTAGAAGGGACATGTTAGCAATATTAGTTATATTAATTCATGAACATAAATAGTCTTTCCATTCACTTATATTTCTTCAATTTCTTGCATTAGAATTTTGTGATTTTAATTATAGAAATTTCTTACTTCTTTGACTACATTTATACCTATGTATTTTTGTAATTATTTTGAAAAGTATTTCTTTCATGTTATCTTTCTCAGAAGTCTCAATATTGTGTGTGAAATGCTATCAAATTGTCTTTGTTGATTTTGTATGCTTAAACTTTACTAAATTCATTTATCAGATTTACTATTCTTTTAGCAGAGTTCATTTTTTCTACATGTAAAATCTTGTCATCTACAAACAAGGACATTGTCACTTCCTATTCACGTGTCCTTTCTTTCTTTCTTTCTTTCTTTCTTTCTTTCTTTCTTTCTTTCTTTCTTTCTTTTGTCTAATTCCTTTGGGTGACTTTCAGTTTTATGTTAAACTAGAGAGGTGAAAGTGGACATCCTTCTATTGTTCATGATCATTCAATGCTCTGCTGACTGAGAGTTCGTTTATAAAGCATTTATTATATTCCTTGTATACATAATTTGTTCAGAGTTCTTCACAAAAGAGTACTGAATTTTACTGAATGTTGTAAACAGATTGTCCCTTCATTTTCCTGGCTGCCCAGACTTGACACAGAAACTATTTTATTTACAACACTGCTTGGCCAAGTGCTTAGGTATATTTTCCACCTAGCTCTTATATCTTAAATTAATCCATTTCTATTCATCTGTGTATCACAACAAGACTGGCTTACTGGAAAGTTTCTGGCAGCTTTCTCCTTCAACAGCTACATGGCATCTCCAGACTCCACCTTTTTTCTCCCTGCATTCAGTTTAATTCCCCCCACCCCGTTAGCTCTATTCTGTTCTGCAATAGGCAAAAGCAGATTCTTTATTAACCAATGGTAATAAAACATATTCAGAACATACAAAAGGGAATACCACACCAGAATGTTTTCCTACATTTATTGAGATTATCATATGACTGTGTCATTTGTGTTGTTGATGTGATACATGTATTGATTTACCTATATTGAACAATATTTATTCATGATGAATTTTTAACTTGCTATTTGGTTCAATCTGCTAGTATTTTATTGAGATTTTTGCATCTATGTTCTCTATAGCTTTTTTTTCTTTTCTGTGTACTTTTCTGGCTTCAGCATCAAGATAATTCTGGCTTCATAAATTTAGCATTGAAGAATTTTCTCCCTTTCAGTTTTTGGAATAATTTGAGAATTGATATTACTTTAGTATGTCATTGCTTTTTCTTGTTAATCTCATACTAGGCAGTCATGTTCCTGAGACTCTATTGTAGCAGGCTTTCTTGGACCACCAGCCCCCAAACCATGACACAGAGACTTATTAGTAATTATGAATACTCACCCTACTTAGTCTTGTTTTTAGCTAGTTTTTTTTTAAAACTTAAATTGACCCATATCTACTAATATATATACTACCCCAAGGCTTGATTACCTCATCTATGTACTGTCTATCGTGCTTTCATGCTTCCTCTGAGTTTGGCTGGCCCCCTCATGACTGGCTAGCTGGCTTCCTATTGCCTGGCTGGCCTCCCAGCTGATTGGCCAGCTCCCCTTTCCTCTCTGCCCACAAACCCTGTCTATCCCTCATCTGCCTATCTATTGGCTGTTCAAATTTTTATTAGACCAATTGGGTGTCTTGGGCAGGTAAGGTAACACAGCAAAACATCTTTACATAGTTAAACAAATATTCTATTTCATAACTCTCCATGGGTGCAGCTTCTGACAGTTTTAGGAGACATAGTCTCCCAGAAAGTTTACTGGATCCCCTGGCTCTTACAATCTTTCTGCTTTTTCTTCTGCAATGCTTGCTAAACCTAAGCTGCAGACATTGATTGTAGATGTAGCTGTTGGGACTGTGCTCCACAACTCTGCATTGTGATGTGGTTTTCTATAATGGCCTCTGTTTGAAAGAGAAGTATCCCTGATGAAGGGTGGTGACTACACATGTCTGTTGGTAGAAAGACAAATGTTGAGAATGTAGTTAATGATTATACTGGTTTAGTAAAGTGGTGGTTATATGTTCTCCTACAAAATTCATGACTTTACTAGCCCTGGGTAGTTGGCTAGGTTTCCAGGAGCAAGCATGATTTCCCTCTCATTGAGCATGTCTTCAGACAAATTAGAAAGCTGTTGGTTACCACCAACATATATGCATTTCACTACTGCATCCTTAGAGTTATTGTGCCATCCTTGTCATTGATGTAGTTCATATGCATCAAAGTTGAGTAGGACTGTTAGTTTCTTCCTTCATCTGGAAGCCTGCAAAATGCCTTCTGATATATGAAATTTATTCCTCTGGGAGAAGGTTTTCATATAATTTCCAACTCAGGGGTCTTGGGCCCCGATTTCTGAAATGAATGGTATCTATAGAAATACTCACCTCCCACCTCTGGCAGGCAACCAAGGGCAATAGCAATAGCCTGCAACATTTTAGGGGGTCACTTTGGACAAGGATGATTGACCATAACTCAAAAGAGGATTTCTGGTGCCTGGTGTTAGCATTTTTTGTTAGATAGTCTTTAGCTTTTGGACGAGCATTGCCATCCTAAATGGGAAATTTTCATTTAAGGTCTATATATGTATATTCATGTAGAGAGTTGTATTATGTTGGGTTTTTAGGTAGATAGTTAATAGTATGATTCCTCATGACTTTTCAGACATCCTTACTGATATTTTACCACCTTTCTCCATCTTCTGTATTTATATCCCTTTCCTTTCCTATGTAGACCCCCTTTTTCTATGTATACCATGCTGGCCTTGGATTTACAGTAATACTTCTGATTCTGATGCCAAAGTACTGGGATTACAAGCATATGTCACAAACCCTGGCTCTTAAGCATTTTGTTATCTATAAACAGCTTTTATTTCACTGTGGTTTGTATCTGAAAATATTTGTATTCAACCATCACCTAGACTGTTTCATGACTATATTGCTTGCATACCTGTGAGTTCATACCATTGAAATGAGTAAGGATTTTTAAAACTCTGAAGTATAAATCGACAAGTTCGTGAAACTGCTAGCCTTAGATGAAGCAAACAAAAGAATTAATCACATAGGACTGACTCAATTGATAAATGATGCTTATAGCTTTGTTTGAAACATTGGTAGCTATATAATGAGACTTTTCTGAATATAAGGAGCCTTTCTCATTTTCTTTTAAGTATCTATACTTATACCAGCTTAGTAGTTTATACTTTTGCAAATATCAATGAAATATTTATCTTTCCTCTGCACCTGGCCCTTCCAAATTTTAGAAATTCATACTTAATATTCTTATTTGCATTGCAATATAATTATTTGCAAAAGTTCAATAAGATTCTATCCTTCTAACACTATATAATTTAAAATGTTTTATAACCAAAGTTTTTATTAGAATGTCAGATTTAAATAATTAAAGATGACTTTATGGATTCAATGTTTACCATCTTCTCTTAGGAAAAGAGCTCTGGTTTGCAGTTATACAGAAAAGTAGGAAAAATCAAATTAACTAGCAGAACCAAAAAAATATACAATATCTTAGAGACCTTGGGAAGAGAGTCACTCAAACCAAAGCTATTGCTAATGAAATCCATTAGCGGATGCTTGGCTTGAAGCTCTAACCTTGAGAGGCTTTTAGAAGTCTAGCTTATATTGCATATAAAATTTTCCAGGAAATCAAACTGAAAAGGCCTCTGGGTCCAATTGCCATTCTCTCTCTGCATATGTATATTTAGGTCAATTCTAGTATGATCAAACTTACCTTTTAAACAAGAATATTTTGGTCATTTTTCATCAAAAGAGCAGGGTAATTTTAGTAAAAATTTTGCCTCATTTGGAAAACTTCAACACCTCCCATGAGTTCTTAATTATGCTTTCCTCCCATTTCTGATTGCGACTCTCCAAACCAATATTTTTATTTCCTTCCATTTCCTGACTTGGCATTAGCCAACCTCTTTACCAAAATCCTGCAAGCTAAAATTGAACAGCTTAATATAATCTACAGAGAAATCCTGCAATAGACCAGAAACCAGTAGACTTTGTACGTGCTGTTTCATATTGTATGAAGGGTACATAACACTGAATCTCCTTACCAAATGCATTCAATTTGAGAAATCAGTCCATTGGTATACCCTGTCTTATGGCATCAGCTAAAGATACTTGACTCAAGTCTAAATATCCCTCTGACTGACCTCTGGAATAAAACATGGGTTTCCATTAATAATCTTGGTTTAAGTTAATTTTAGATGTTCCACTCATTAAATACCCGACTTCTTCTCTTACTACCTTCCCTGTAAGTTTCATTGTGACTGAAGCAAGGGCTCACACATACCAGGCAAGTGCTCCTCCACTGTGCTGTATCTGCAGACTCCAGCTAATCCTCTTTACTATAAAGTGCCAAGAGGTGCTCTTTAGTGAAACAGGGATACGTATGTTTCTACACTTAAGAAATGGACTTATATTCCACAACAAAAAGAGAAACCAATGAAGATTCTCTGTTTAATTAAACAGAAGTCAAGCTCCTTTAAGAATGGTTGCACCTATCCTTGCACATACCTTCCAAGAGACAAGTTTAACCAAGAGTCCTCTTAGTATCTTTCTCTCTTATCTACACACATATTCCTACCTGGTCCTAGAATCTAGGACCTAGATCACACATTACCACCTTCAATTTAGTAAGTGGAATTGAGTGCTATGTCTTCTCCTTATACAAAAATCATCACAGAACACCTCATAAAATCATGAAGCATCCTAAATTAATAGATGTCAGATTTCTTATATCATTTTTATTTTAGTTTGTGGTGTGTGTGTGTGTGTGTTGTTGTTGTTGTTTCTCTTGTTTTGTTCTGGTATGGAATTCAGGTCATGAGGCTTGAGAAGCATGCACTTTTACCCATTTAAGCCATCTCACTGACCCTGATAGAACATTGCAACACACACACGCACGCACACACACACACACACACACACACACACACACACACAGGGGTGGGACAGAGACAGACACAGAGAGAGTAAGTAGGAGTAGTATTTTAACAAGGAGAAGAGCAGGTTCTTATTACAGGGAACAGCTAATAACTGTGCCTTTACTAATCAAAAGACAAAGGCATGCATCTATTGCTAAAACTCAAATCAATCAAAATGTCAGACACTAAACAAGGAAATTTAAACCAGAAAGCTTTGAGATTTCATTAGTGTCCTTCTCCAAGAACACTGAAAATGAGAGAGGCAGTTTGCACTCTTTCATATTCCAGAGTGGTTTAGGTGTACTCTGTGATGAGACTACTGATCAGCAGTCATTAAGATAACTAAATTGCCTTGCTCAGTCACCATCAAAGATACTTCCTCCTGCAGCAGATGGGAACAAATACAGAGATCCCCAGCCAGACATTATGCAGTCAGTGAGAGACCTTGAAACACTCTGTCCTAAATGGGATGTCTCTATCAGATTCCTTCCCTCGGGGTGCAGGGAACCCTGCAGGAGAGGAGGCAGAGTGTAAGACTTAGAGGAATGGAGGAACCAAGAACAAGATCCTCGAAATCAACTGAGCAAAGCTCATATGAACTCACAGAAACTGAAGCAGCAAGCACAGAGCCTACATGGATTTGCACCATGTCCTCTGTTTATACTATGGCTTCCAATTTAGTGTTTTTATGGAAATTCTGAGTGCATGAGGAAAAGTACTTCAAAAACCAAGGCATTAAATTCATTAGAAAATTTGCTGCTGACCATTTCAATCAGGAAGTCCTGCCCATATTCCCGAGTGCCAATAAGAACTAGACTTTGCAATTTGCTAAATTGAAAATGGAGGAGGAAAGAGTGGACTTCACCAGAAGATTCAAGAGGAAGACATGGTGCTACTAACTGCTGGAAGGAAACACAAGAAAACATTCTCCTTGTTGGGAAAGTTACAAATGGAATGCACAGAATTTTTGGAAATGAGAGGACTATTACTCCATAATCCAGCATTGTTTTCTTCCCTTTTGGTGGTGAATTTCCCACTCTTCCTTGCCAAGGAAGAAAGTCCCACGGAGCTGGAGTCAGCCCATTTACTGCTCCTCACCCCAGTAACATTCACCTTCTTTATACTGAGCCTGAAAAGATGTGTCGCCAACATTATGACTTGCTTTAAAATGGCAGAGAGAGAGGAGGCAGTTCTATCCAAATTAATGCTGCACAGCACAGTTACAGGGCTACAGTCTGGCGGCACTACAAACGAAACATGGGAAATTGCTTTCCCATTTGCTCCAGACATTAGACTATGGGACACCTCATGGAGGAATTGCCTTAGGGATAGACAGATTGATATGTTTTGTTGCTGGAATGCTAAGCATCAGAGATGACACAGACTTCCCCAAATCCTACCATGGACATGACCTCATGAGCGATGACCCACATCCTCTGCAGACTGAAGAACTGAAGCCCTACTACATCCAGATCTCAAGGCCAAAAGATACAGTGCAAAAAGAGAGTGCAACAGTCACACTTTCCAAAAACTTCAGCTCCTAATTCTTGTCTCCTTTGCTTCGCCAAATCTAAATTAAGATTCAGATCTACCACAGACTTTAGAATCAGGGCTGTGCAGCAGCACTCACTGGTCACTACGGTGAAAGACAGAAATTGCTCCATTGTGATTCTTCTTTAACATGTACCACTAGTTCTGTCTGTGGCTGGGATTTTTGTGCAAGGTTTTTAATTAGAAAATGTAAAACAAAACTAAAAAACCCTTTATAAGTTTCTCATATATGCATCAAGTAACATAGGAGTTGGGGATGTCATTAGAACAAGTTATACTCAGAAATGTAAAGTTATACCTAGAGGGGGATATTCAAAAGGTCATGTCGTGACATCCTAATTCAGGCAATCACACTTAATAACAGGCACCCCACCTACAACTGATGCTGCCTCATTCTTCCCCTACCAAAGCAAACGGGACGGGATGAAGTCAGGAGTCGGGGTTTGAACCAAGGCCCAAGATGGTGAGCTGCCTCTGCTCTCCAGCTATGAGCCTCCTTGTCCGAATTCCAGGATTCTTGCTCAGCCATCCAAGTTTCCAGAACCACAATCAGTTTTGAGTGTCAGTGTCCAGACCCATAATGGTTTAATCTGCCCAGTGGCCTGTTGCTATGGCAATTCTGCAAGAGATTTATTCAGTAGATGAAATGAAAGGCAGCAGGAAACTTGGGCGGGGGCTTAGGCACATAGGAAAGGGGGTCCAATTATAATTTGAATGTCTTAATTGCACTAATTGGTACATGTGGGATTAAAAACGCACAAACACAGACCAGAACAACAGGGGACATGTTTGGGACCAGCAAGTTGCAAAAGGTCCTTTCATTGGCGAAAATGCCACAAAGTAACGGGGAAGGTGAGGGAGGGGCCAAGAAATTAGGACTCAGGGTGAATTGTGTGACTGCCCTGTCTGTCCCGCTGAATGGCCTTTAGCACCGCAGATTCC
>NW_004949155.1:412142-419396 GCF_000317375.1 Microtus ochrogaster
GGTACCCAACAGCTTGCTAGCAGACAAGGGGAGAACTTGGTGGGAGAACACAAGCCCCTCCTCTGTCTCCTAGAGGAACTGCAATTCCATTTTAGAGCTGCACATCCACCAGGAAACTGCAAATAAAAGCAGCATCTGCTGTGGGGTCACAGGGTGTGTGCGCACATCATTACTAAGAGGCTGAGTGTGGGAGTCGGGCTCGTGACCCAGGCCTGTCTCTGTAGAAAGCAGGGATCTGTTTTTTCGGGAAAACTCTTGCTGCATCCTGCAGCAGTGGCCAGTGATAGTGCACAATGGAGAAAGCCAGGAAAAGCTATTTTACGAGGTTCACTGACACAGCTAAAAAAGATTGCTGTTGGAGAGGCATCTGCACACGCACAGAGACAATGAACAATGTGTCCCTGGGGGCCAACAAAACTTTATCAGCTCTCTTATAATTAAGCATCGGATGCCTGTTAGCTGGCCCTGATCTTTGCATAGAATTCCTTCCCCCGCCCCTGTCTCTCTGCTGCTGTTTCCCCAAGGAAGTTGCTCCTGGAACACTTTGCTCTGCAACAGAAATCTTGCCTTTTACAAATATCCAAGTAATTGAGGACAAAGGATTTAAATGAATACAAAAATGAAAAGTGAACGCCGGTCATCTTTTTATTCATATAAAACCAAATAACAGCCCAGAAAAATTTCACACCTTGGAAAGTAAAAGCAAATTCAAAACTGCAATCAGGTTCTATATAAAAGTATTGACAAAACACTTTCCAAGACCTATCTGATGATGCTAAAAAGCCTTAAAGAAGTTATTAGGATTTTCCACCAATGGAAGAAATGCAATTTTATATTCAAAATTATGGAATAAATGTATAATAATCAGTAGAGTACCATTATAAAAGCAAAAATATGTATCTTTAAGGATTGTTGCTGGATATGGAGAACCAGAAAACAGGCGTGTTTTATGTTGTAATTGGGCAAATAAATTTTATTTTTAATAATTGGGATTATGGGATTTCTTAATGATTGTCTATGTGAGACTTACAAAGTTCAATTTTGCTCTTTTCTTGCATTAACTTCCTGAGCTGCATTTAATGTGTCCATAAGTTAGATATGATGGTGCCTAATGGGCTTAGAGCTGAATTAATGTGTCTAAGTGGAAAATTAACCATGAAACAGATGTCCGGAAGCATGTGGCAGGGAATTTTATAAAATGTGTAATGGTTAGTGCTAACTGTCAACTTCACATGATCTAGATCCCACTAAGAGACCTGTCTCCAGGAACAGCTATGAGAGATTTTCTCTATTAGGTTAATTGAAGTGAGAGGACCTGGCCAATGTGGACATAGGCATTCCGTGGCCTGAGATTCTATACTGAATAAAAAGAAAAGAATGTGAACACAAACATTCATAGCCCTCTGTTTCCTAAGTTCAGATGCAATGTGACTAGTCAACCTCCTGTTCTTACTACCATGCCTTCCCTGCCTGATGTCACATCCTTTCTGCCATGATAAACTGTGTCCCTCTGGAACTGTAAGCCAAAATTAAACCCCTTTCCCTTTAAGTTGCTTTTGGCAGGGTATTTTATTGCAGCGAGGGGAAGTAACTAAGACAATATGGCTATGATGGGAATGTCCCATCTCTAACTTTAAGAAACCAAGTGTTTTTACACTCTGTATGCTTTGAAGCAGAAGTATTTTATGCTTTCCTGAATATATTTGCCAAGCCCTGATTCTGCTCTTCTAGATCTTTTGTACATATAGGCCAGCACTGGGAGACAGAATGTCTCTATTACACAAAGAGATCATCCAGGGGTATCTCTAGGTCTTGGAGTTCTAGGGATCCAGTTCCTTTTTTAAAGTTCCTGAAGACATGGTGGTGATAGACCTGCCAGCCTTCACCCTTGCACTATTGCTTCTCTGATATTCATTTCACTCGACATGACTCAAGGGGTAGAGTACACGAGAGAGAATGTGTGTTTCTATTTATAATGTGATGACACTGTCATAAATACTGCATATATATTATTGCATGTTTCAGTATTGCTGTGTGAATATTGGTACCGTGACAGAAATGCTTTAACTTTCATTGAGGAGCTTGAACTGTGTGGAGTATTAATATGGAAAATTTCGCCTATACTTTGTCAAATCTCTGTGCTCTCCATTTATAGTACTTGAACTTATTTCATAAAATTCTTCTGTTGGCTTTTAAAATATAGTCCATATATGTTCATGTGCTGGGGAGGTTTGTGTCATCTTGACACAAGCTACAGTCGCATGGAAACAGGGAACCTCGAGTGCAAAATATGCTTCCAAATAATTGGCCTGTAGGCAAATCTGTGGGGGCATTTTTCAAATTAATGATTGATGTGGGAAGACACAGATCACTGTGGGCTGTACCATTCCTGGGCAAGTAGTCCTGGATTGTCTAAAAAAACAGGCTGAGCAAACCAGGGAAAACAAGCTGATAAGCAGCAGCCCTCCATGATGTCTGCTTCAGCTCCCACTTCTGCGTTCCTGACTTGGCTTCTGGGGGTAATGAACTATGATTTATAAGCTAAAATTCACCCTGTCCTCTACAAGTTGCTTTTGGTCATGGGGCTTTACACACACAGCAACATAAAGCAAGCTACAACACTTTCTTTCTCCACTTCTGGTTCTTTCATCATTGATGTATACTAAACATGAAGAATGTCAAAATCAAAATGCAGGAAAGTCCCAAACATATCTATGTGAGTTTTTTAACCCTTTTTAGTCCATCACTCCTGTGTTTCCATTCCCAGATATTGATCTGTATAATATCTGTTAATCTTAGGAATTTTATAGAACCACACAGCATGTTTTCTTTCTTGTTGCTTCAATAACATGGTATAGTACTTTTAAACTTCATCCATGCTATTGAATGCATCTGTGATTCTGAGTATTTTATGGTTGAGAGCTAATTATTATATTAATACATACATTTTGCTTTTTCTATTTTTTGTTGATAGATAATTGAGTTATTTCTCAATTTGGGGTCCTATGAATCAAGGTTCTATGAATACATGTACATGTCTTACATAGATATATATTTTTTGTTTAAGTCAATTCATGACAGAATAACAAAAAAGATATATTAGGTGGCATAAACAATAGAAATTTATTTATAACCATCCTAAAGACTAGGTTATAAAGGTACTGTCAGTTCAATGTTAGATGCAGTGTCACAATGAGGGTCATAGACAGCCTCTTTCACTGTGATTTTGCATGGTGGGAGTAGTGAAATCTCTTTTATAAGTACATTGCAATAGTTTGGATGTTGAACATGCCCCCAATAGTCATGCACCAAAGGCTTGGTTCTTTGGTGCTACTGAGAGGTAACTGAGCCTTTAGAAGTTGACCTAGTGGGACAGAGGTTGCGATGCTGAAGGAGATTGTGAGGTCCGGGCTTTTTTCTGTAAGTTTGGCTCCTGAGCATGAGGTAAACAGTTTTGCAATGCCTTTTGCTTCCACTATGGTGTGTCTCTTTACCACAGACCTTATCAATGGGGACCACTTTATCATGTACTAGAACTTCTCAAACTGCGAGCCACAGTAAAGCTGCATGATAAAGCTATTGCATTCATGAAGTCACGTCAGCTACTGCTATTATAGAACAAGAGCTGCATGCACATGACTGAGCCCTTCAACATTTCATTTTGGACTGAGGAGAGGCTCATGAAACTACACTTGTCTCTGAGTTATTGGCAGTTAATGGTTGTTGGGAGAGGGAATGTCATTTTCTTTAGTGGTGCTGCCATTAATAAGTAGCACTTGCTTCAGTAAATAACCACTCACCCACACTTGGTAAAAAAAATAATTAAATTCAGTGAGTTACAGCCACACAAAAAAAGAAGAGATGAAAGTGGAAGAGGGACTTATTGGGAAGAAAGTTTTCATAAGGGACAAGAGGGTAATGGAAGAGTACTGCGGGGGTGAAAACAACAACAACAAAAATAATTATATAAACATATGAAACTGTCAAACAATAAAAAGAAGTACTTACTGAAATAAAACCCAAATACCATCTTGCCTATCGAACAGTGATTGATGAAAGCAATAAACAGTATTGCTAAAAAAATAAAGCCTTTATCTTTATAACTTAATTAGTGCCAGTATTTTGATATAGTAGCAGAAAGTCAACACTGATACCAATCACATTCATGATGGGGCTGCCTCCAACACCCAATTACTCCCTAAATGCTCAGCCTCCTACAAGAATCACTGTGAAAGTTAGTGTTTAAGCATAAATTTTAAGGCGATATACATTCAGTTCATAGCATTTTTTTTGTTTCCTTTGGGTAAATAACTAGGGATGGGATAGATAGAACATATGATGGTAGGTATGTGTTCCAGTTTATACGAATCTTGCCAACAGCATTCACAGTCTTGCATTGTTTTACATCCTCACCAACAGTGCATAAACATTTTAGCTGTATATCTTTGCCAAGGGTTCATATGGTAACACTTCTTTTTTTCATTTTAGTCTACTTGGTATATTTATGATACTGCTAGAGGAAAAATATTTTAAATCTTAAACCTTTCAGTTCATGATTTTCCACCAGCTCTTAGCATTTGTCAACATTTTCAAGAAACCTTGACTTTGGCAAAAGTCACAGACAGGTTCTTCTACATTTCTATCTACAAATTTATGTTTCTAGCATTTACAAGTTAGTTTTAGATCCAACGCCAATTGTTATAGGAAGTAACAGGTTTGATTATTCTTTTAAAGGAAGTTCCTCAACTCTTTGGTCTAAAATTAATCAACTATACTGTACATTTATATTTCTGCTCCCTTTTTTTCTGTTCCAGTAAATACTGACTGGTATATCTATATGCTAGTAACACACTATTATATTACTATAGTTTGGTTAGTGTACTCAGAGGGAAGAAAGCCCACACATCACTATCTCTGTTCATATTGCTCAGAAGAAAACACGGGCGATAAAAAGCAAATTGGTATTATATAATCTATGCAGAAGAAATAGGAACAAGTTTGGAGTTCATTCACCCGCTTTTCTGTGTATACCATGAATTACAATCAGAACACATCTCCAGCTCATCAGTTGATGAGCCTACTATCCTAAAGCCAGGGGATCTGATTGTAGAAGCAGTGGGTGGTAATTTTCAGAGCTTGTTTTCTTTCTGGTTGAGTTTCAATTAAAGTTTATAGGAACTAAAATTTGAATTTCAAATAACTATCACATGCAATGAAATATTGTTCCTTGATTTGTTTCAGTTATTTGAAAATGAAAAAATTAGCTAAACTTGGTACCACACAGCAGTAATGCCAGCACTCAGTTGATGAAGAAAAAATATCAGGAATTCAAGGTGATTGTCAGCTGCATAAAAAAAAAAAACCCTTAAGGCTAGTCTAAGCTTCATAAGACCCCCATATAACCAAAAACAAACAAACAAACAAACAAAACACAGAAAAAATGAGTCTTAGCAACAAGAATGTACTTAAAAATAGCTAGGCCTGTTTGGGCCCATGGCTTGTAGTCTGTTAGTATGTAAGCAAAGTTGTCTGTGAATCATTAACAATACCATATCATCTAGATTTCTATAAATGGACCAGAACCATATAATTGTTAGCTATAAAACTTTGTCATTTTGTCATCATTTTAGCTATTCTATTATTTTATGTTTCCATGTAAGCTTAATAATTAGTTTTTCAATTCCTTTAAAAAGCCTGATGGTATTTTTCTTGTCATATATCTATAGGATTGAGGATACATCTTAAGTATCCTGAACAAGGATAACACCAATAGACATGCTTGTTGAAAGGAGAGTGGGCCTGCTTTTTGTCCCAGCTGCCCCGCTAGCTTAACCCCTGAAATAACCACACAGAAATTGTATTAATTAAATGACTGCCTAGCCCATTAGCTCTAGCCTCTTGTTGGCTGACTCTCACATCTTGACTAACCCATTTCTATTAAATCTGTGTATCACCACGTAACTGTGGCTTACCGGCAAGATTCTAACCTATATCCATCTCAGGCAGGAGATTCATGACATCTCCCTGTCTGTCTTTCTTCCCAGCATTCAGTTCTGTTAACTCTGCCTACCTAAGTGCTGCCCTATCAAAAGGCCAAGACAGTTTCTTTATTCAACCAATTAAAGTAACACATATACAAAAGAACCTTCTATACCACATGCTAACAAGAAAAGGAAATTTTTTTATGGAACCTCAGCCCTAGACAAAGAACTTTAGGTAACTAAGAAATTCTAAGAATAGGAAGGAGAAATAATCTTTCCCAGAAAGGAGCCTTCTAATTAGTTATCTAATACCCAATGATCATCCTGAAATTACATACATGCACGCAACTCTATACAGACTGAGCAGATTGTATATGTATATATTAACATATAATATCTTAACACATATATGTGAACATATTATATACTTGTGTGTGTGAGAGTGAGTGAGCTTAACAATGAAAGAAATAAAGATCGTGAACTTGAGAGAGAATTGGAGGGAATTGGAGGGAAGAAAGAGAAGGTAGAAAATGATATAATTGTATTTTAATATTTGAAAATTAAAAATTAGAAAAGAATATAGAGTCTTTCAATCCATAAGCATATCACTTTATTTTTGTAAGTATTTTTCTTACCTTGGAAATAGTTTCTCTACTTTTCAGTCTAGTAGTCTGGTTAAAGGATTAGTAAAAGTTCTAATATGAATGCAATCTGTGGCACATACATTTCTGCCCCAACTACTTGGTTATAGTATCACAGTGCACAAATAGACACACAGCAAAGGAACAAATAGGCATGGCTGTGTTCTTAGAGAATTATATTAACAAAAATGGGGCATGGGCTGATTGCCCTACAGGCTCTAGTTTGCCAACCAACTCTTGGATGCAGTACATCTGTTTATTCTCATTGTTTTAAATGTGTCTGTCATTTTCAAAGACATTTAATTTAATTTTACAGTTATGTACTATATACAAATATATTACTTCACCATTGACTTTGCTATAATCACCAGTTGTTTTAGTAAAACGTCACTTCATTAGTAGCTTCATTCTATACAATGATGCCGTCTAAAAGTGACAATGTTAATTAGTCCTTTCCAACCTTTATGTATTTTATTTCTTATCTCAGTAACTGGGGCTTACAATGCAATGTTTCCAGTATTGGTAGAAGAGTAGCCATCCTTGCCTTGCTGCTATCATAAGCAAGAAGTGTCCAATGTTTCACCTTTAACTATGGTATTAGCCTAAGATATATATATATATATATATATATA
>NW_004949155.1:419893-421869 GCF_000317375.1 Microtus ochrogaster
AAGCATTTTGATGTCACACATAGTTTGAAAAGACAAAGCAAGCTTTAAGATTACATCTGATATTATATATTTTTAATTATCTAATAATCACTATAAAATAATTATAATTAATATGTTAAGGGCGCTAATGGAAAAAGTAGACAAACTACAAGAACAGATGGGCACTATAAGTAGAGAGATGGAAATTCTAAGAATGAATTAAAAGAGATGTAATAAAAATTCTGAACACTGTAAGACAATTGACTTGCCTTTGATGGACACACAACTATACCTGACACAACCACGAAAAAATTATTGTTCTTCAAACCAGGGACATACAAGCCTCTCAAACTTAAATTTAAGAAGGAAAAAAATAAAAGAAAAAAACAGAAGAGGACATTTGAGTACTGTGTGATAATATAAAAAACAACACAGCATATGCATAGTTTGAATACCAGAAGGAGAACAGAGTGAGAACAGTACAGAAGAAATATTTGAATAAAACTAGAGAATGTGTCAAAATGAACGACTGACTCCAAGCAATAGCCATCAGCAACTCAGAGAAGAACAAGAAGGATTTTAAAAGGAAAAAGAGTATTTAGATATATCACATTTAAATTGCAGAAAACAAGACAGAAAGAAAATCTTAAAATAATCTAAAGAGATTAAAAACGTATTCATATGGATGAAAGAGATTAGAATTATAGTGGAAAACTTGTCAGTAAACACATAAGCAAAGGGTAAAAAACTAAATTTTTGAAAGAAAAAATAAACTTAGAATTTGATATCCATCAAAATTATCCTTCAAAAGTGAAATAAAAGATTTTTCAGGCAAATAAAAATGATTCATTGCCACCAGACATGTCTCAGAAACTATTAGTTCAAGTTCTTCATAAGAAATATATAGGTCAGAATATTGAATCTACATAAAGAAAAAGTGTTTGAATGGAATAAAATGTGTAAATAGATTATACTCACCTTAGTCATATTTGATCTAAAAGTTAACTTTACTCAGAACAATAATAGCAACCATGTATTGGTAATTATAACACATGCATAATGAAATGAATGTCAGAAATTTACAAGCAATGCAGGAAAGTGGTTTTTTTTATTCCTGTACTTTATGTGAAGTGGTACATTGCTAATTGATGGTAGATTTGAATTATTGCAATGTATATATTATTATTCTATTATAAGCCCTGAAATTTTTATTCTTCTCTCAAATATTACATACTGACCATAGTTTCGCCTCCCTCCTCTGTCCACTTTCTCTCCCCCCAACTCCCCTCTTCTCCAGATTCGCCCATCTTCCATCTCCCCTCAGAAAAGAGCAGGCCTCCCAGGGAGATAAACCAAACACAGCATAATAAACTACAATAAAACCAGGCACATATTATCACATCAAGGCTGAAAAAGGCATCCCGGTAGGAGAAAAAAAGGACCCAAGCACAGGCAAAAGAGTCAGAGACACCTCCCCACATTCCCACTGTTAGGAATCCCACAAGAACACCAAGCTACTTGGCCATAATGTATATACAGAGGACCTAGGTAAGACCCCTACAGACTCTTTGGTCTCTGCAGGACCCCCTGAGTCCCCATCAATGATTCTGTGGGCTGTATTCTGTTGTCACTGACCATCTGGTTCCTCTGAACCTTGCTCCACTCTTCCACAGGATTCCCTGAGCTCTGCCTAATGTTTAGCTGTGGATCTCTGCATTGCTCCCATCAGTTGCTAGATGACTTTCTCTGATCTCTTTGATAATGATTCTGCTAAGCTCCAGTCCTGTTGCGGGAGGTCCTTCTGCTCCTCCAGCCAATAGCCACTGAGATACCAGCCCATTGGGACATGGTCTCTCTCCCTTTAAAAAAGCGGCCACTTTCCTCTCCTCGCTCTCTTACTTCCTGCTCCACTTCAGGAGGCTAGACTCCCTTCCTGATTGCACAGAAGGCTGTTGTCTGGGACGGTGATCTGTAAGTTTTTTCCCCTTTAAATAAAT
>NW_004949155.1:422596-440925 GCF_000317375.1 Microtus ochrogaster
TACTCCATTATGTAAATGCACCACATTTTCTTTCTCCATTCTTCAGTTGAGGGACTTCTAGGTTGTTCCCAGTTTCTGGTTATTATGAATTTGGAGGAAGAGGAACATTCCTCCCTTGCTGGTTGAGTGCAAACTAGTACACTCACTTTGAATATCAATATGGCAGTTTCTCAGAATATTGGGAAATGATCTATTTTAAGATCCAGCTTCTACCACTCCTGGACATATACCCAAAAGATACTCCATCCTATCACAAGGACACTTAT
Organism: Microtus ochrogaster; assembly: GCF_000317375.1. Classification (NCBI taxonomy): domain Eukaryota; kingdom Metazoa; phylum Chordata; class Mammalia; order Rodentia; family Cricetidae; genus Microtus; species Microtus ochrogaster. Next base: position 422,863 of record NW_004949155.1, read on the forward strand.
TCAACTATGTTCATAGCAGCATTATTCATAACCCCCTCCATGGCCTCTGCATCAGCTCTTGCCTCCAGGATCCTGCCCTGTTTGAGTTCCTGATCTGGCTTTCTTCAATGACGAACAGTGAGTGACATGTAAGCGTAAGTCAAATAAACACTTTTGTCACAACTTGCTTTTTGGTCATGGTGTTTCATCAGAACAATAGAAACTCAACCAGCTACGAAATATACTTCAGTGAAAATAGAAACCACATAAGGCATCTTCTCATACCTCAATGAGTTAAACTAGATACCATTACTAACAGGATAGCTATAAAAAATCCTCTTGAGTATTTTTAAACTGAATACCACACTTCTAAATGGCACACGAGTCAATGGAAAAGTCTCAAGAGAAAATAAAAATACCTTTGAACTGAATGAAATCATAATTTATTAAAATATACAGAGTGCAACAAATCAGAGCTTAGGAACTTTACAGAATTACACATATTAGAAAAGAAAAAAGATATTAAACCAATAATCTAGACTTTTCTTTATGAAACAAGTCAAAAAAGCATGGTAAGCCTACAACAAGCAGAAAAAAAAATACTCTAAAACTTAGAATAGAAATCAATAAAGATAAAAAGAGTGGAGAAAAAAACAATGAAACCAAGATATATTTCTCTGATAAATCAAAACATAACCATGAATGAAAACAAAACACAAATTGCCAATATCAACCATGAGGAAGAGGTTACCAGTACTGAGCTCACCAATACTAAGGGGATTATTTAGGAGTATAGTGAACAACCATACCCAAACATTCAATAACAATATAGAGTGAACCAATGTCTTATAAAAGATTGCCGCCCCTACATGGCCTAGAACTGAAACTGAGCAAAGGATGTCAGGATTGAACATGCATATACATGTCTCAAGCTGCTGGTAGAAGAAGCCCTTTATTGAACAGCACCATGGAGGTTTTATGCCTAACACAGCCAGGTGGGCCAACAGGTGTTTATGCCTAACCTAGCCAGGTGGGTCAACAGGTGAAGACCTCAGCGCCGGATCCTCGGTCAAGGTCAGGGCAATGCGTGCTCAGGAAGCAGGGTTGGTAAACAACTTTGACACGGCTCTCAGAAGCTCAAATCACTAGCAGGGAAGAGCAGCTGGAGGCCAGGACTCCAAACGGTCCCAACAAAAGATAAAGCATAAAAATATCACACAGAGAATGGATCATCTGAATAAACCTATCTATTAAATAAACTTAATGAATCATGAAAAACCTTAACAGAAAAAAAAAGTGCTTGGGTAAGATGGTTTCCCTATAAATTCTAGCATTATGGAAGAAAGAAACTTCCAGAAATTGGAATCAGACAAAGCACTTCGTCACTTTATGTACTTTGTGTGTGTGCTGTGACACACAAGTGAAAGTCAGAACATAGTTTACAAGAATTGATTCTCTGCTTTCACCACTTATGTCTTAAAAATTGAAGTCAGGTCATCAGGCTTTGACAGTCAAGTATTTCTTCCCTCTAGGACATTTCCTGTGCACAGATGAAGCACAGTTTTGTAATTTTTTGAGAATTTCATACAAGCGTCATATTTTTGCCATTCCCACCCCTCCCTTTTCCACTCTAACTTTTTCTACATCTCCACGACTCATCCCTGGTGAGAAAAGCTTATTTTCCTCCTTTCAGAAGCCGGGAGGTCTTCATCTAGGGTGGGGCCTTGTGAAATTTCCTCAGTTCATGTCCACTGGTACTGTCATAATGTAAGTCTTATTAGGCTTGTTGTGATTTTATGCATGCAACTTCCTTGTCATGTTTAGAAGACACTGTCTTGTCGCAGTTGTCCTTGTTCCCTGGCTCTTATACTCTTTCCCCTCCTCTTTGGGGATTTTTCCTGAGCCTTGGGTTGCACTACATATGTATGTTTTGGAACTGGGCACGCAAATCACTTATTATCTGCACTTTTACTTGTTGGGGATCTCAGGAACAGTCTCTGTCTGCTATTAAAAGAAGCTTCTTTAATGAAGGGTGAGAGCTATACTTGCATTTTTAATGATATGTCCCCCATCAGGCATTTGATTAATTAGTTTTCAGCTGGTGGCATGGTTTGGGTGACTTTAGGAGGTGTGACCTTGCTGGGGGAAGTATATCACTAGAGACAGACTTTGAGGTCTCAAAAACCATACAACATCCCCAGTGTACTCTCTCTGTTTCATGATTACAGTTGAAGATGTGTGCCTTCAACTTCCTGTGCATGCTGACATGCCTGTTGCCTGCTGTTAGATTCCCTGGCATGATAGTCTCTTATCCCTCTGGAACTGCAAGGCCAAATAAATCTTTCCTTCTATAGGTTCCTTTGTCATATTGTTTATCACAACAATGAAAAAGTAACTATTATAAAGTAGTTTTAAGGATAAGTATTTAGTAAATAGCTAGAAATTCTATTTGTTTAGGAAAATGATAATTGTAAATTCTCTTTTAGGGTCTATGACCTCTCAATCTCAGCAGTCGGATAGGTTGCAGTACCAGGTATGAATTCCCCCTAATTTAGCAGTCCTTAAGTTCGATTAGACAGCTGTTTGTAACTCCCAAAAATAATGATAGCACTATTGCACTATTGAAGACGTGTAGTTGGGCTGTAGCTGGATAGAACTATTGATTACTTTGCTCTATTGGCAGCTTGAATAGCACCTTTCAATACTGTAAGAATTAGTCTGCAGGAAGGTGACTTTTAGGTCAGCTCCTGTTTGATTTCTTCAGGTTCTTTGTCCAAAGTGTATGATATCTTCAGCAACAGTGTCTTCTCATCAAGTTCTGAGAGGCAATTAAGAGCAATGGCAACAGCCTGTATTGTTTTGGTTATCACTGAGATGATCCTCTCCAGCCCAGCAGCTCAAAGGGAGGTTTCCCACACCAGACATTAAGGTTTTGCTAATCTGTGGTTCTCAGAAGCACCATTATCATCCAGTGTGGTGTAACTCCATAATATATGTATATACATATTTATTTTACTTAGGATTTGTTTTTATGAATATGAGTATTCCTCTCTCTCTCTCTCTCTCTCTCTCTCTCTCTCTCTCTCTCTGTGTGTGTGTGTGTGTGTGTGTGTGTGTGTGTGTGTAGTGTGGTCCCTGGTAGAGGAACAAGTACTCTTAAGTGCTGAGCCATCTCTACAACCCTTGTCTGTCTGTCTGTCTGTCTGTCTGTCTATCTATTCATCTACCTATCTATTAGGCGATCTTATAAAATCATATGACTCCTTGTGATTGTTTCAAATATCCCTAGCATTTAGTCTCTCCTTTCTTCCTCTCTCTCCATATGACCTTCCTCCCCAATTAAAGTTCCCACATTTTTCATCTCCTTCAGAACACCTGTATTCTACGATCCCCCTCTTTGCATTAGCAGACAAAGCATTTCTTAACTGAGTCTAGGAAATTATTATTACCCCAATCCAAACATAAATAGAAATATTACAATAAAAAACTTTAAACCAACTTTCCTTATGAATACGAATACAAAAATCTTCAATAAAACATTAGCATTCAGCAGAAATAGGAAGGAGATGAAAGAGAAATGGGATGTGTGTGAAAAGAACAAAATGCATTATATACATGCATTAAATACATATACTAAAAAAATAATAAGGATAAAATTTAAAACATTAGCAAATTAAACACAATGACTAGCAAAAATAATTCTATACCATGGAAAATTGGGATTCATTCTAGATATGCAAGACTGTTTTAACATTCAAAGATTAACAAATATAATTGAATACTGAGCAGGCTAGAGAATAAAATCATATTCATTATCAATTGATACCGAAAAATTCATTTGACAAAAATAATATTTATTTGTGGCAAAACTCATGAAACTAGGAATAGATTGACATTCTCAACTTCAAAAGGACAGCAATGAAAAGGCTAAAGTTAATATATTTAGTAAATAAACCCTCTTATTACCTTTTAATATCTACAGGGAGATTTACTCTTTCTTCCTGATATTTGTGAGATATATTTCTTCTCATTTTCCTTCACTATTCTTGCTAGATGCCTGGCAATACTAATGTGTTATTTATTTATTTATTAAAGATTTCTGCCTCCTCTCCTCCACCGCCTCCCATATCCCTCCCCCTCCCCCAATCAAGTCCCCCTCCCTCATCAGCCCGAAGAGCAATCAGGGTTCCCTGCCTTGTGGGAAGTCCAAGGACCTCCCACCTCCTTCCAGGTCTAGTAAGGTGAGCATCCAAAATGCTCATCCAAAGGCCACCCTATCTCAGTGGGACCTCCAGATGTTAGGGATATTTCCCAATGCAAGCTCTCTGCCGATGCAAAAATCCCAATCACACATCTTGGTGAGTCCCTTTTTCTTGTCTATGCTATAAGGTTTTGGGGGACCCATTCATACTTACTTTTGTCGCTTATTGGACTCTTGTGGAAGACGCGGACCTGTGCCAAGAGGCCAATCTCAGCGGCTAGGCTGGGCCTAGCTGAGGTGAATTTTGTTTGTTTTAGGGATGCCTAGAATTCAATTTTCACAACCCCATTTTGGCCCAAGAGCTATTTTGGCAGACATACTGTAATAAACTTAGGCCATGCAATTGGGGATAGACTTTAAAATGGGTACTTACAGTTCAAAACCAGATCTGCTGTCGCCCCTGGGATGCCTCTTAAAGTCTACCATCCTCTAGGACCTAGAAAATTTTTGTCACCATAGGGACAAATGGACAGAGCTTACATATGTTTATGGTTTTGGGCTCTGTGCTCTCGCCCTTCCCTCAGTAGCCAGTGTTTGCAGCACTGGTCTTGGTCGCTAGGGCTGCGATGCCTTCAAATTCCCAGTCATCTGGGAATTGGGACCCTGATAATTCCAGCTGGACCATGCAGCCACAGGCACTGGCCCCTCCCCAACTCCCTCAAATCCACACTACCCACCCTGCTCCTGTGGAGCAACATTTTTCACATTCCTCTCCTTCCACGTCCAAGCCTACCCCCTCCCTTCCCTACACAGAAATTCAAGATCAACTTCCACCTTACCCACCTTCCTCCCCTCTTCCCTTTCTACTTGAGTTCTCCACCCTTGGATCCCTTCTACACACTGGGCTAGCCCCTCCTCATCCTTCCTAGTCTCCTCCCACCCCAGATCTCACCATAACTCTACCCTTCTCTGCCCTCTCTGGGAAGTGGTGGGAGCAGATGGCATAATAAAAGTTCATGTTCCCCTTTCTCTTCCAGATCTCTCTCAGATAGAAAAGCGGCTGGGTTCCTTTTCTACTAATCCTTCTGCTTATAGTAAAGAGTTTCATTACAGAGGCAAAACATTATGGTTCGTTACCTCCTTCAGGGTATGGAAATGGTCTCCAAAAAAAAGTAGTTAATTTTCAAAATCTAACCATTCCATCTCAGGCCTTAGTTGTTGCCCTAAGGCCATGGGAAGGAAGACAAGGAAGCCAACCTCAAGGCTCTACCCTGGTAGAGCCCAGCCTAAGTCAACCTCACAGACAAACTGTTACAAGTGGGACCTAAATGCCCATATGATGATATTGCACTAAACCTCCTACAAGGCCTATCTGCCAGAAACCTGAACGTTGGAAATCACAATGGCCCCACGTGCGCTCGTCCTCTATGCCAAGTCATGAAGGTCCAATCTCACCAATATCAAACAAGTGTAACTGTGCCAGCCTTTGAACTTCTCAGTCTTGCAGAGGATTGATACTGCCCAGACTTGGTATATCCCATAACCCTATCTGAGCCTAGGGTAAAGCTGCATGTAGCCGGTAAGTCCATTACTTTTCTTTTGGACACAGGAGCTACCTATTCTGTTCTAACATCTCACTCAGGTCTTATGTTCCCTCACCAATTTCAGTTATGAGGGTAGACAGGACCCCCACTTAAAACTTTGCCATTGCCCTACATTCTTGCAGGACAATTTTTCTCTCATTCTTTCTTAGTGATACCTGCTTGCCCAGCACCTTCACTGGGTCGAGATATCCTTAGCTAACTCCTAGGTCTCTCAAACCTTTGATGGACAGGACCTCACAGGACACATGCCTTCTCACCTCCCTCAAGGAACAGATGCCTGGCATCTACCGTATGACAGTACACAGGATGCTTTTTCCAGCCACACCTCTCGCTGAGTGTGGACCCATCAACACCCAGCTCTCCCCTTCCCCACATTGCCCGATGCCCGCAGGAAGTAGCCAGACTTGAGTCAATGCCCCTTTTGTTCCAAAGAGAGCCTAGATGTTAGTCAAAATATCACCTCAGCTTCCTGTCATCACCTTATACAAACAGTCTGGAATGTAAATCCCGGTCTCTGACCTCCATTTTTGGAGGCTTCAACCCTGTGCCTGCCAAACCTTGACCCCCTCCCCAGAGGAGAGTCAAGGCAGCCCACCAAACCTTGACCCCTCCCTGGAGGAGTGTCAAGGCACCCGCCAAGCCTTGGCCCCTCCCCCGGAGGAGGGACAAAGCAGCATGCCAAACCTTGACCACGCCCCCTGTCTATTTAAACTGCTCTCCAGAGAGTCTCTTTGTGGACTTCCCTGTCCCCCCTCCCCGTGGTCACATTTGCAGCTTTCCAGTTTTCCTCGAGGCCACCCAAGAATGCAGGAATCCCATCAAACCTGAATATCCTTTAATTTGGCTTGTTGTGATTTGGCTTCATTGGGATTTTTGTGTCAGCAGAAAGCTTTCATTAGGAAATATTCCTAACAAAGAGTAATAAATAAACCAATTTAAAAATTAGATACATACCTAAACAGACACTTTCTCAAAGAAAAGATACTTAAAATCATATGTCACTGTGGGTTCATTTTTTTTAAAAAAAAAAAAGAGAGAAATACACTGGTCAAAATTCAGAACATTAAAACCAATGGTGGGGCTGGAAAGATGGCTCAGGAGTTAAAAACTTCTCTGCTGTAATGGAATGCCAGAACTCTAACTCCAGGATAATCAACACTCTTTTCTGGCCTCTGTGGGCAACTGCACAGACATGAATAGATACACATACACAAACATACACACAGACCTACATACACACAAATAAAAATTTAAAAGTACATCTTTAAAACCAAATTGTGGCTATTAATAGACTATAAAACATTGGAACTTCCATTTTTGATAGGAATACAAACTGAAGCTCCACTTTTAAAGGCATTTTGTGCATTTATTACAAAACTAACCATATGTGCTCTTATGAAAAATCTAGGAATCACATTACTTAGTGTTTACCTAAATGACTTAAGAGTTTCTGTCCCCACAAATCCATATACACCAATGAATGTTTATGGTAGCTTTGTTCATAACAACCAAGAATATACAAAATGTGATACATTCATATAATTTATTCCATAAAAGGAAATTAGCCATCAAGATGCAAAATTATCTGAAAAATACCAAATAGATGTCAATAGAATAATGCTACTCTAAAAAGGCTATATACGGTGGTTGTAAGTTGCTCCACAAGAAAAAAAAGAGATAAATAGGATATAAGGAATGTTGGAACACTGGAACTATTTTTGGACGACATTGTAATGTATGACACATATGAATCCCTATGTATTGTGTAATGCAAAGAACAAATACTAATGTAAATGATGGACTCTAGAAAAAAACAGCGTCAATATTGATTCATTAGTTCTAAACAAGTGGAATGAGGATACAGATGAACAGGTAAAGTCCTGGCAATACAACTGTGAGAACATGAGTTCAGATTCTCTATAGCCACCTAAAGGCAGACATGAAAATGTTCCTATCATCTGAGGGATCCTTATAGGAAGGTGGGAGGTGAAACATTAGACTAACTGAAAGTCTGTGGACCAAGTCATGAAGACCTGACTTGGCCTGGCATACACAGTTTCAAGCAACAACACAAGACCCTTTCTCAAACAAAGTAGAAGTTAAGTACTGACACACAAGATTACCTTCTGACCCCCACATATGTACTGTGGCATTTGTGTGTCCTCATACACATTTACATGTGTACACAAATACACATACATCATACACATATACACAAATATTTTAAAAATAAACATTAAATATCAAGAAGAGAAAACCCCACATCTAACATAGTTGTGAAAGATTGAAAGATTCCTATAATATTGGGAATAAGATACATATGCTTCTTGAATTACTTTTCTTGTCACTATGACCAAACAAACAGGTCACTGTGAACTGACAAAAACCACCTGTGGTAAGGAGACTTTTTTTAGGCTCATCATCTGAGAGGGTAAAGTCCTCTCATGCCAGGAAAGGTATGGTGATGGGAACGTCAGATGGCTTGGTTTCTTACAGCCTACTCACATTCCATCAGCAGAGATTGAGGGATGCCTGTGCTCTACTCAATTTCTTTATTTTACACAATCTAAGATCTTATCCCATGAAATGACCCTACTGACAGTGAGCTAGATCTTTCCTGCTCAGTTAAACCTCTCTGAAAATGCCATCACAGACTTTCACAGAGGTATGACTCCTAGGTGGTTTCAAATTGTTCCATATTGACAGTCAAGATCAAATATCAGAAATTCATTCTTGCGACTTGACATCTGATCACAACACTTTTAAACTATAACATTTCACTTATAGTCCTCAAAGGGAAAATTTATGTAATCTTCAAGAGTCCCCAAATTCTTAACTATATAACATTATAAAAATGAACAAAGATCAAATTCTCATCTAAGAATCAACCCAATATCTTAACTATGAGTCACTTTCAAAAACAAGCTACACACTTATAATATACTTTGACACAGAGAAAACATTCCCATTCCAAAATAGAGAAATGGAGACATCACAAGTAAAGATTCAGCCAAAACAAGACAGAAACCAAGCAGGGAAAACATCAGATCTCATGATTCCATGTCCATAATTTGGTTTTCTTGATAACATCATGTGAGTTCTAACAGCCTTGTGTAGCCCCTATCTTCTAGCCTGACACCTCTAACACATGTAACCATTTGCCTGGACATGCTCCATAATGTTTCACAGCTTTCTTCGGTAAACAAACGATAATTCTGACATCTCCAACACTCCGGGGTTCATCATTGCAATTTGGGCTTCACCTATATGGTTTCATATCAGCACCCCTAGAGACTCTTTGTGAGGAATCCAATCCTGTTAAACATTCATTGGTCTTAGTTTTCTGGATCCTCAGTTCAACCTTCCATGATCTTGTAACTTGCATTTTGCATGCTTGCAGAATTAGCACTAGGTAGACAATACTCTAAGTATATACACACAGTGGAAAATTATTTAACCTTATGAAGCATGATTAATAAAAGCTTGAGGTCAGTAATTGCTGACAATCCGCAAAGCAAAACAGCCAACCACTGGCTCTTACCTCAGTCTCAGTCTAAAAATGGAGATCCGGCCTCCTGGGATCTCAGAAGGAGACTATCTCTGAGAGCTGTCTTCCCCTGTGTTACATTCTTCTCTGGGACTAGGATTAAAGGAATATACCACTGTCATTAAAGGCATGCACTGCTCAGTTTCTATGGCAACTAGTGTAACTAGTGGGATTAAAGATAACTGAACCAGCTACCTAGACTGGAGTAGGCTTGAAACAGCAAGCTCCACGGGAGAGGAAGTGGATCCAGTCCAGGGACATTGGTGGACGAGGACCGAGCCAGTAACCTGGGACAGAGAAGACCTGAGACAGTGAACTCCAGAGAAGCAGGTACAGGGGAACAACCACTGAGTGAGTGAACCAGAGCCAGAGACTGCTGAGGGTCTGGACGTGAATCTAGGACATTCAAGGGAGTAGACATAAGCCAGGACCCCCGTGGGTGTTGGCATGAATCTGGAACCTCCAAGGGAGTAGGCAAGAACCAGAGATCTCTGCGGGTCCAGGCTTGAGTCTGTGACCCCAGAGGGAGTAGGCCTGAGTCAGGACCTCTGTGGGTCCTAGTGTTCGTCTGGAACATCAAAGTGAATAGGCAGGAACCAGAAACCTCTGTGGTCCAAGCATGAGTCTGGGACCTCTGAGGGAGTAAGCCTGAGCCAGGTCCTCTGCGGGTCTGGGCACACCTGAGCCTGGAAACTCAAGGGGAGTAGATCGGAACCAGAGACCTTTGCAGAACCAACCCCAAGCCAGGGACCTCTGCAGGAACAGATCCAGACCAGGGGCATTTACAGAAACAGGTCTGAGCTCACAACCTAGGCTAGAGCAGGCCTGAGACAGCAAACTCCAAGGGAGTGGAGCAAAGCCTGGGAGTGGTGAGCAACCTCCAGGAACACGGAGTGATCCACGGGGTAACTAGAACCGACGCACTGATTATACCATGAAGAACAACCATCTGAGCCTTGGATTCACTGGCATCTAGAAGATTAATCAACAGAATCACAGACAGCCCCAACCACACCTATTAGAGGAAAAGATGAGTAGAAAAAATAAAAATATACACAACACCACAAAGAGCAACATGACACCAGTAAAACCTAAAGACCCTATAACAGCAAGACTTGAACAACCAAATATAGATGAAGTAGAAGAAAATGACCTAAAAAATAACTTTAGGAGAAAGTTTGAAACTCTTAAAGAGGAAATGAGAAATTCCCTCAAAGAAATGGAGGAAAAACAAAAAAAAAAAATTGGAAGACATCAGTAAATCCCTTAAAGAAAACCAAGAAAAAGCAATTAAACACATTAAAGAAATGCATCAAGACTTGAAAACTGAAATAGTGACAATAAAGAAAACACAGCGGATGGAATCATAGAAACAGAAATCATGAGGAAACGATCGAGAACCACAAATTCAAGCATTAACAGCAGAATACAAAAGATGGAAGAGAGAATCTCAAGCGCTAAAGATAGAATAGAGGAAATAGACTCTTCAGTCAAAGAAAGCATTGAATCTAACAAAAACTTAAAACAAAATATCCAGAAAATATGGGACACCATGAAAAGGCCAAAGCTAAGAATAATAGGTATAGACGAAGGAGAAGAAGTTCAACTCAAAAGCACAGAAGATGTATTTAACAAAATCGTAGAAGAAAACTTTCCCAACCTAAAGAAAGATATACCTATGAAGATACAAGAAGCTTACAGAACACCTAATAGACTGGATCCAAAATAAAGTACCCTTGACACATAATAACCAAAACACGAAACACACAAAGTAAAGAAAGAATATTAAGTGCTGTAAAAGAAAAAGGTCAAGTAACATGTGAAGGCAGACCTATCAGAATTACAGCTGACTTTTCAATGAAGACAATGAAACCCAGAAGGGTGTGGTCAAGTGTTATGCAGACATTAAGAGATCATGGATGCCAGCCCAGACTACTATCCCCAGCAAAATTTTCAATCACCATAGAAGGACAAAACAAGATATTCCATGACAAAACCAAATTTAACCAATACCTAGCCACAAACCCAGCCCTACAAAAAATAATAGAAGGAAAACTCCAACCCAAGGAAGTTGGCTACACTAACAAAAACACAGACAATTGATAGTCTCATAACAGCAAATCCCAAAGAAGGGGAAAACACACAAATTAACATCGCCAACAATGAAAACTAAATTAACAGGAGATAGCAATCACTGGTCATTAATATTCCTTAATATAAATGGACTCAACTCACCTATAAAAAAAAGGCACAGGCTAACATATTGGATACAAAAACAGAATCCATCCTTTTTTGGCATACATGAAACACTTCTCAACCTCAAAGACAGACATCATTTCAGAGTAATTGGTTGGGGAAAATATTCTAATCAAATGGACCCAAGAAACAAGTGGGTGTAGCTATCCTAATATCTAACAAAATAGATTTCAAGCTAAAATCAATCAAAAGAGACAAAGAAGGGAATTTCATATTAGTCAGAGGAAAAATCCATCAAAGGAAATCTCAGTACTGAACATCTATGCCCCAAACACAAGGACACCCTCATATGTTAAAGGAACACTTCTGAAGCTTAAGCCATACAATTAAACCCCACACACTAATAGTGGGAGACTTCAACACTCCCCTATCACCACTGGACAAGTCAGTCAGACAAAAAAATAAACAGAGAGATAAGGGAACTAACAGATGTTATGACTCAAATGGACTTATCAGATATCTATAGAATATTCAATCAAACCGAAAAGAATATACCTTCTTCTCAGCACTTCAAGGAACCTCCTCAAAATTTGAACACATACTCCGTAACAAAACAAACCTCAACAAATACAAAAATATTGGAATAACCCAATGTATTTTATTAGATCACCATGGTTTAAAACTAGAAGTCAACAGCAATACTAATTCCAGAAAGTTCACGAACACATGGAAATTAAACAATGCTCACCTGAATCATCAATGGGTCAAGGAAGAAATAAAGGGAGAAATTACAAACTTCCTAAAATTCAGTGAAAATGACCACACAACATAACCAAATTTATGGGACACAATGAAAGCAGTGTTAAGAGGAAAGTTCATAGCACTAAACGCCTACATAAAGAAGCTAAAAAAAAACTCACACTAGTGAATTAACAGAACATTTGAACAAAAAGAAACAAACTCACTTAAGAGAACTAACAGCAGGAAATAATCAAATTGAGAGATGAAATCAACAAAATAGAAACAAAAAAAACAATACAAATAATCAATGAGACAAAGAGTTGGTTCTTCAAGAAAATCAACAAAATAAACAAACCTTTATCCAAACTACCCAAATGGCAGAGAGAATATCCAAATTAACAATATCAGAAATGAAAATAGGGATAACAACAGACACAGAGGAAATACAGAGAATCATTATGTCTTATTTCAAAAATCTGTACTCCACAAAATTGGAAAACTTAAAGGAAATGGGCAACTTTCTGGATAAATATCGCTTACCAAAATTAAATCAAGACCAGAAAAGCAAATTAAACAGATCTATAACTGCTGAAGAAATAGAAACATTCATCAAAAGTCTCCCAACCAAAATAAACAAACAAACAAAAACCCAGGACCAAATGGTTTCAGCTCAGAATTCTACAAGACTTTCAAAGAAGAACTAGTACCAACACTCCTCAAATTATTCCACACAATAGAAACAGAAGGAACATTGTGAAACACTTTTTATGAGACTTCAATTACTCTGATACCAAAACTACAGAAAGACATTACTAAGGAAGAGAATTACAGACCAATTACACTCATGAACATTGATGCAAAGAATACTAAATAAAATACTGGCAAATCGAATCCAAGAACACATCAAAACTGTCATCCACCATGATGACGTTGGCTTTGTCCCAGAGATACAGGGATGGTTCAACAATCAAAATCTGTCAACGTAATCCACCATATAAACAACCTAAAAAACAAAAACCACATGATCATCTCACTACATGCTGAAAAGCTTTCAACAAAATACAACATTCCTTCATGATAAAGGTCTTGGAGAGAACAGGGATACAAGGAACATACCTAAACATAATAAAGGCAATATACAGCAAGCTAACAGCCAACAGCAAACTAAATGGAGAGAAACTCCCAGCAATTCTGGTTGTCCACTCTCTCCATATCTATTCAATATAGTTCTTGAGGTCCTAGCTAGAGCAATAAGACACCAAAAGGAGATCAAGGGTATACAAATTAGAAAATAAGAAGTCAAACTCTTACTGTTTGCTGATGATATGATAGTTTACATAAACTATCCCAAAAATTCTACCGAGGAACTTTTACAACTCATAAACACTTTCAGTAATGTAGCAAGTTACAAGATTAACTCAAAAAAAAAACAGTATCCTTCCTATACACAGATGATAAAAGGGCTGGGAAAGAAATCAGAGAAACAACACCCTCCACAATAGCCACAAATAGCATAAAATATCTTGGAGTAACTCCAACCAAACAAGTAGAATCGTTGAAGTGAGAAATTGAAGAAGACACCAGAAAGTGGAAAGATCTCCCATGCTCTTGGGTAGGCAGAATTAACATAATAAAAATGGCAATCTTACCAGGAGCAATCTATAGATTCAATGCAATGCCCAGCAAAATTCTTCACAGACTTTGAAAGAAAGGTACTCAACTTCATATGTAAAAGCAAAAAACACAGGATAGCCAAAACAATCTTGTATAATAAAAGAACTGGAGTCATCACAATCCCTGACTTCAAACTCTACTACAGAGCTACAGTACTGAAAACAGCCTGGTATTGGAATAAGAACAGAAAGGAGGACCAATGGTACCGAATCAAAGACTCAGATACTAATCCACACACCTCTGAAAATCTGTTTTTTGACAAAGAAGCAAAAAAATATCAAATGGAAAAATGAAAGCATATTTAACAAATGGTGCTGGCATAACTGGATATTGACATGTAGAAGAATAAAAATAGACACCATGCACAAAATTCAAGTCCAAATGGATCAAAGACCTCAACATAAAACCAGCCACACTGAACTCATAGGAGAGAAAGTGGGAAGTATACTTGAATGTATTGGCACAGGAGATCACTTCCTAAAATATAACTCCAGCAGCACAGACACTGAGAGGAACAATTAATAAATGGGACCTCCTGAAACTGAAAAGCTTCTGTAAAACAAAGGACACGGTCAACAAGACAAAATGACAGCCTACAGAATGGGAAAAGATCTCCACTAACCCCACAGCAGACAGAGATCTGATCGCCAAAAAAGAACTCAAGAAATTGGTCATCAAAATAACACATAATCCAGTGAAAAATGGAGTACAGACCTAAACAGAGAACTCTCAACAAAGGAATCTAAAATGGCTGCAAGACACTTAAGGAAATGTTCAACATCCTTAGTCATCAGAAAAATACAAATCAAAACAATCCTGAGATTCCATCGTACACCTGTAAATATGGCCATGATCAAAAACATTGATGACAACTTATGCTGGAGAGGTTGTGGGGTAAAGGGAGCTCTTCTGCATTGCTGGTGGGAATGCAAGCTGGTACAGCCCCTTTGGATGTCAGTGTAGCGATTTCTCAGAAAATTCGGAAACAACTTTCCTCAAGACCCAGTAATACAACCATCCAAAGGATGCTCAATGGTGCAACAAGGACATGTGCTAATCTATGTTAATAGCAGCACTGTTTGTCATAGCCAGAACCTGGACACAACCTAAATGCCCCTCGACCAAAGAATGGATAACACAGCAGAAAAGAATAATGACATCTTGAATTTTGCAGGCAAATGGATGCATCTAGAAAACATCATTTTGAGTGAGGTAACCCAGACCCAGAAATACAATTATCACATGTACTCACTCATAAGTGGTTTTTAAACATAAAGCAAAGAAAACCAGCCCACAAATCACAATTACAGAGAACCTAGACAACAATGAAGACACTAAGAGAGACTTACATAGATCTAATGTACATGGGAAGTAGAAAAAGACAAGATCTCCTGAGTAAATTGGGAGCATGGGGACCCTGGGAGAGGGTTAAAGGGGAGGAAAAAGGCAGGGAGCAGAGCAGAGAAACATGTAGAGCTCGACAAAAATCAATTTAAGAAAAAAAAAAGGTGCATGTCACTCTATCTACTGGTATTAAAAGTGTGTGCCATTATGGCTACTGAGACTAAAGGTGTGTGCTTCCATAATCTAGTCTGTAAGGCTGACCAGTGAGACTGTTTTATTCTCATATTTCCAGGCAGTCTTTATTTATTAAAATATAATTGGAATGCCACTACAACCTCACACATATCTCATATTTCCGGCCTCTAGGATTGTGAAATGTAAGTAAACTTTTGTTGTTTAAGCCAATTAGTCTATTGTTTTAGCAGCTAGAGCTGACAAACACTCCTGGGATAGTCAATTTAATTTGAAAATTAAGTAGACTAATATTTTCTAGGGGTAAAGGGAGGGAAATGGAGAATTTTGAATAGATATTGTATTTCTGTTTGAGATGATGAACAACCTCCATAAATATGTAGTGATATTATCTGCATTAACAATGTGGATATAAATACCACTATAAATGTAAATGCTGAACTGTAGGTTTAAAATGGTTCATCAGTGAATTTTATGGCATATATATTTTACACCAAGAAAAACACATTAGATAATATAAAGATTATGACATATGATACTCTCTTTACTCATTTCTCACTTTTTTGAAAATCTTGAGTTGCTCTAAATATAATAAAAAAGAACTAAAACTTTTTAAATGCCCCAGTATCTATAAAAACATATGCAACATATTATACACAAAGTGCCACAGGCTTGGCCCTAGCTAAACTTCTTGGGCTAAAATTCTTTACACATTCCCGGATGTAGCCATAAAGTATTAACAATAATATTCTGCCAGTAAGTCTTGAACAGTGTTGAGCTACTTATCTATTCAAAGCAAATTTCATGCATACATTTGTGACCTATTGTCATGATGGCTAGGAAACTCGGCTAGGTACACAGGTAAGAAAGCAACCTTCAGAGATGTAACTTGACTATGTGGGCTATGATCATGAAGTCTTTTCATACTTTATGCTAATTGTACAGTATACAAGGTAAATTTCTAGACTGACAAATCAATATTTGGATGATGCTGACAAAAAATTTGTAGTGGGGGCTGGAGAAATGGCTCAGTGGTTAAGAGCACTGACTGCTCTTCCAGAGGTCCTGAGTTCAATTCCCAGCAACCACATGGTGGCTCACAGCCATCTATAGTGAGACCTGGCCCCCCCCTTCTGGCCTGTGGGCAAACATGGAAGGAATACTGTACACATAATAAATAAATAAATCTTTAAAAAAATTGTAGTGATTGGTTATAAGATAGAGATTGATTGTGGAATGTTATTTTAACTAGGCAAAAATATGTGTTGCCTTTGTTTATGCTACAGAATATTAGTTTTACTTGTAAAGGTGTGTAGCTCTTGTTTGTATTGCATTTGTTTAATTATGTAAAGATGTGTTGCATTTGGTTCACTTTGCTTGCTTAAGGCACCTGATTGGTCTAATAAAGAGCTGAATGGCCAATAGCTAGACAGAGAAAAATAGGGTGGACTGGCAGGGAGAAAGAATAAATAAGAGAAATCTAGGCTTGGGAGGAAGAATAAGAAAAGAAGGAGAATGAGGGACACATCTGGGGCAAGAAGCCAGGCAGATGCCACCAAGACATAGAGAAGCAGTGCAAGTAAGATACACAGAAGGAAGAAAGATAATTAGTTTCAGGCAAAAGATAAAGAGGAACAAGTTAATTTAAGTTAAAAGAGCTAGCCAGAAATGTGCCTAAGCTAGGCCAGGCATTCAAAACTAATAAGAAATCTCTGGGTCATGATTTGGGAGCTGATTGGTGGCCCAAGAGAAAAAAACCTGGTGCACAGATTCTTGATATTTCTATTTTTGTCATTTCATGGCACAATAATAATAATAAAACAAGAATAGAAAACCAACACTTAGTAAACCACATTTGTAAAGAGTGTAAAGATGGACACATGAATGAATAGATGGGTGGATCAAAGGATAGATGGATATCAATGGATAAAATGGATGGATAGATAGGTTTAAGATAAGAGAAAGGAATAGAAAAATAATTGATTTACAAATTTTTCACTAAATATGATCCACCATCTTCGATCTATTGGCAATTTCACCCAAACTTTCTGTGTGTGTGTTTTAAACTTCTACTTGTCATCTTTATTGAATTGATATATAGAATTGTCAAAGTGTGTTCACATACTTCAAATATCTATGCATGATTTCCCTACAACACATTACTACCCTGTTGTATTATTATAAACTATAAGTTCCTATGCGATGTTCTCCCTAAAACACATTACTACCCTCCTATCACACAGATTTGTTTGAAAACTTTAATTTTATTACTTCTGTTTATACATTCTACCCAATTCAGCATATATAGTGAATTTGTGGGAAACATAGGCCTGGATAATAACCGAAGATGAAAAAGAAACTGTACAGCTCAGTGCCCCATTTTATAGCTGGGTTGATTAGCCTTTTACGGTCTAGTTTCTTGAGATCTTTATATATTTTGGAGATCAGACCTTTGTCAGTTGCAGGGTTGGTGAAGATCTTCTCCCAGTCAGTGGGTTGTCTTTTTGTCTTAGTGACAGTGTCCTTTGCTTTACAGAAGCTTCTCAGTCTCAGGAGGTCCCATTTATTCAATGATGCCCTTAATG
>NW_004949155.1:441746-448122 GCF_000317375.1 Microtus ochrogaster
ATAAATAGATAAATAAATAAATAAATAGAAAGAAACTGTATGTACACCAGCAAATACACATTTTGTGCTGCTATAGGCACACCACAAGTTGGAGAATTTATAGTGAAAACTATTTATTTTGTGTACCACTGGAGGTTGGGAAGTTGACAGTCAAGTGATGACATTTTGCAAATGCGTTCTTTTGATATCATGGTATGACAGAAGGCAGAATGAGAAAAGAAGGTAAGGAAGACAAATAAGAGGGGTCCAAACTCATTCTGTTACTAATGAACCGACCTTTGTAACAATAGCATTAATCCACTAAACCTATTCAAGGTTGCACTAGGAAATTAAACCTCTAACACTGTTGCTGGGTCCTAATGTCTTCCTCAGGGAAGGGGTGAAAAGGTACAATGTCTACAAACACAGGCACTGGGAGTCAGGTACAAGGCATACGACATACTTGTTTATTTAACAATGGAAAAAACTTACAAACCCTCCCAGCACCTAGGCATTCTGATCTGTTGACAATTGACAACACATGGTCGCCCCTCATTGGCTAGGCATCCTCAGGACCTCTAACAGTGCCAGCAAGACTCCAGGTTTGCTCCTTTTGGCCTGGTAGGCCTTACCTTCTTATATATTCACCATTTTTTATTTATTACATGAGTGCTCAGCAGGAGCCGGAGTTCTTTACTAAGGCTTTGTTGACCCTACCTAGGAGAACTCAGCAACTAGACTGTGCCTGTCTTAAGTTGGCCTGCTGAACAGGCTCTTTCCTGTCATTAACTATCAACCCTTGAAGAACATTCATTCCTGGAGAGCTGCCAGGGTTGAGGGACTAGGCAGTAGCCTTTTGAATTACAGATAACCAGGCATGCACGACCCCCTATGGAGGACTGCGAGAAGGATGCCTATGATCCATTAACACCCAGAGCGTCTCCTTAGTTGCTGTCTGCTGATGTTGCACCTGCTGCAGGAGACATTTAAAGAGAATAAGGATTAATAATACCACCCCCACCAATTAATGCATACATGAACATACATGTGAAATGGTAGCACATATTCAGACTATAGTATTAACTGGATAAAAAATAATCAGTATGTAATCTTGACCATTAATGAAAGCACAAGTATAATCTAACTTTTTAATACATCGCTTTACTCCAGGTCCTTGCTTTGCAATATCCAATACCCAATAGTGAACTCATTTCAATACTATTATAGAATTTGCTTCAGAACAAGTAAGCTAAAAGGTTTCAGAAAGTGGTATCTCTTATTTTCGTATATAAACTCTCTAATATTTGATGAGAGTTTTTCTATTTTTGTCTCATTGTCATCCCAGAAAGGAGTATTTTCCTCTTGAAAAGAGTTCAATATTGTTATGTAAATTTAAAGTTTGTGTGTTATCGTAAGCTATAGAATCCTTGCAAGCACACTCTGCATTAGCCAGGTAAAACCTTCTTTGAAACAATATTTGCATGTTGATCACATTAACTTCTTGAGTATATTACTACATTCTCAAACGAAATTCACAAGGGATAAAATTCATCATCTATATTTCTGGTATGAATAGTTGAAGTTATGTGAATGATGAAGATTCTTACAGGATCTACAAGAACAGGTTACTGTAATATGTAGGAAAATCAAAAATAAACAACTTTTTAAGTATTTACTTTTATTTTATTTATGTCTATTTGTGTGTGTATCACGTTTGCAGGGGCCTTAAAGGCCAGAAGAGGGTGTCAGATCTCTGGGAGCTGGAGTTTCTAGTGATTGTAAGTTGCCAAACATGGGTGTGAGAGCCAACATCGAGTCCTCTGAAAGAACAACAAACACTGTTAACTGCTCAGATACTTATCCAGATCCTTAAGTACACAACTTTGATCATGATGTCTTCAATACAGATTATTAAGTTTCAACTTGGCATTGAAATCTGAAATGAGAGAGGCAGTGTAGCCACACACACAAAAAAAGTGTTATTTAAAATAAAAAGACTGAGGATAGCTATATATTGGGATCTTGGGGGTGGAGTGGGAGGGGGGTAAGGGGAGATGGGGAGAGAAAGTGAGAAGGGGAGGATGGGGTAACTTGGGGAAACGGGATGATTGGGATAAAGGAAGGTTGGATAGGGGAGCAGGGACGCACATATCTTAATTAAGGGAGCCATCTTAGGGTTGGCAAGAGACTTGGACCTAGAGGGGCTCCCAGGTGCCCAGGGCGATGTCCCCAGTTAGTTCCTGGGGCAGCTGAGGATAGGGAACCTGAAATGACCCTATCCTATAGCCATACTGATGAATATCTTGCATATCACCATAGAACCTTCATCTGCTGATGGATGGAGATAGAGACAGAGACCCACACTGGAACACTGGACTGAGCTCTCAAGGTCCCAATGAGGAGCAGAAGGAGGGAGAACATGAGCAAGGAAGTCAGGACCACGAGGGGTGCACCCACCCACGGAGACAGTGGGGCTGATCTATTGGGAGCTCACCAAGGCCAGCTGGACTGTGACTGAAAAAGCATGAGATAAAACCGGACTCTCTGAATATGGCGGACAATGAGGGCTGATGAGAAGCCAAGGACAATGGCACTGGGTCTTGATCCTACTTCATGTTCTGGCTTTGTGGGAGCCTAGCCAGTTTGGATGTTCACCTTCCTAGACCAGGATGGAGGGGGGAAGACTTTGGACTTTCCACAGGGCAGGGAACCCTGACTGCTCTATGGACTGGAGAGGGAGGGGGAGAGGAGTGGGGGAAGGGGAGAGGAGTGGGAGGAGGGGGAGGGAAATGGGAGGCTGGGAGAAGGCGGAAATTTTTTTCTTCAATAAAAAAATAATATTAAAAAAATAAAAAGACTGAAGTGACAAAGAGAAATTTAAAAATTCATCTCTAGGAAAGAAGTTCCTCCCAGTCTAAAGGTACCAAACCTTTTAAGTCACTCAAATGGAATCTTTCTCCTTACTTATCATATCAATCAGTAGCTAATTGTAAAAGTAACAGTACCATCTTTTGCCCATTCAGTGTTGGGACACTTAAAATCTGAGACTTTGGACTCTTGTTTGTCAATAAATATATCCTCTAAGTCAATGGACAAATATACTATCCAGTATAGTCCACATATATCGCAAAGCCCTCAGTAAACAAGCAAGGAAGGATCCTAGGCCACATATGTCTTGACAATTACCAGTTTCTATTGACAACCTGAAGTTGAAGTTTATTTTAGCTAGCAGATGTTTTCCATCTTTCCTGTGATTTTGTATCTACGATTTCTTCTACTACAAATAAACATGATAAAATAAGATAGATGTTCTCTTAGAAGATGACTTCTTATTAAGTGAAGGCTAAAAGTCTGAGGTTCAGACCAGACAAAATGGTAAATGTAACAAAGGTTACACCAAGGTGGAACTTCCAATTCCAGGAAGATATATGTACATTTTTATATACCTCCCATTAAATACAATTAAATCCTCTGTGTGGCACACACAAAACTAGCATAAAGATGATTTGTGAGTGGTGAAGAGAAAAAGGCATGAACTTTAAACTCCCTCCCACTGACTTCTTTTATCTTTATCTCCCTCCATGAGAGAGCATTCTAGAAGCCACTTACAATAAGGATCTAGGTTAGGAATTAGAATCAGAAGTTCTTGTGATCTTTTTATTTATTCAACACAGTCCATAATGCATCATAGCATTCAGACATATGAGACAGTGTTGCCTTAAATGGAGATAAAAGCCTGAAATATTGAGATGAATGTTGAAATAAGTAATAATAATGATGACTGATATCTGTGGGATAATATGGATAATTTATAGAAATAAACTCATTTAAGCTGCTGAGAATCCTATAAAGTAAGTAAATTGTCATCTAAGTTTTAAAATAACGAAATTTACACAGAGAATCAGTATGTCATTTCCCAAGGTCTCACAGCGAGGAATTAGGGAAGTCAGGTTATAGCACAAAATATTCTGGCTCTACAGTCATAGCCAATAACTTGCATGTAGTATTTCTAATTTGAAACTGATTCAGCCCACAGTAGAAGCAATAGAGGAACTTTCTCTCAGATTAAAGAGAAATTGTCAGAGGTTATCCCACTTTCTCTGCTTTATCTATTAATGTTAAGAAAACCTTTTTAGGCCTTCATGAATATATCACCATTATGCCCAATATGCCATTACCATATCCAGACCTCAGCACAAGTTATATGTCATCATTCATATTTTGTGTCCCCGCATTTTCTCTGTTCAATTTTGTTCCAGCACACTGAATTAATTAATCCCTCACCTTATATCAACTCTGTACAGAAAAAGACTTATCCTTCATACTTATTCCTTGCCTTTTTATTTGTATTCAAATCCTCCCTAAAAGATGAGAGACTCATAGAATTCATCAGAGAGAATTCACAGATAGCCTTAATACTTCTCTTTTTTGTGTCATGGGTTCAGGATTACACTTACTATTTGTTCAAAGATTTGAATCCTTTCCTAACTGGGGGCTCTGGAAGGGTGGTTGAAATAATCTAGCAGGTCATCAGGTTGTTCATGAAATGCATATTTTTTGTTAATCTTGTCAATTCAACTTGGAGAAGAGAACATAACAACTAATGAAACATTGGCATTGCTTTCAAGATGCATAGTATTATTTCACATTATTTCACAGTAATAATTCATATAGCATAGTAACTATGACCCTTTTACCCATTTTATTTTGTGTGTAAGTATACATGATATATACATATATGTACATGTGTGTACAGGCATGCATGGGCAAACAGAGGCCAGAAGACAACACCAGTGCCCATCTGTATAATCCCCAGATTTATTCCCTTGAGAGAGGATCTCTCACTAAACAACAAAGCTCACTATTTTCAGCTGAACTCACTGGTCAGCAATCTCCTAGGATTCATCTCTCTATTCTACAGCACTGAGATTAATCATGGCCATGACTGTCTTTTTCTTTATTTTTGCTTTTACATATGTTCTAGGGATTCAAACTCGGGTTCTCATGTTTGCACAAGTGCGCTTATCTACTGAGCTATCTCTCTAGACTCAAACTTAGGTTGTTATTTTTTTTTAAAAAGAATTAATTTAATGAGTTTTAAAATAAAGAAGGTCATGGAAG
Source organism: Microtus ochrogaster (assembly GCF_000317375.1). NCBI lineage: Eukaryota > Metazoa > Chordata > Mammalia > Rodentia > Cricetidae > Microtus > Microtus ochrogaster. The sequence continues at coordinate 446,847 of NW_004949155.1, forward strand.
AATCTATAAACAAATGTCCCACATCATATTCGGATTATATAAACAGAAACTATCTTCATGACTGTTCTGGATGTAGATTATGCCTGGAAGGCAGAGCAAACAAAATGAGGAAAGACAATCTAGGTAGCAGCCTTAAAATCATCAATTGCTTCCTATAAAGTCTCTCCTTAAATTCTTGTGGAAGTTAGAAAGCAGAGCTAGGAAGCTCTAGTTACAATCTATCAGTGCATGAAGGTGGTCCTAAACAGACAGAACAAAGCAAAGTGACACAATTCTGAAAACTCATTCATTAATCAAAATCCTTAGGGTAAGCAGATGGGCAAAGAGTCAAAGTCCTCTGGTGTAACAGTTTCTTTATTTTGATAGAAATCTATTGAGTTTTCCTGATTTTTACCCCTTTTTAAATTTTAAAAGTTAACAGTAAAATTGTTCCTTTCATGTTCAATTTTGTGAGTTTAATGTATGTACATATATTTACATAATCAGCACCATAAAGTGCCACCAATCAAAAAACTCTTTTGTGTTATCCCATTCTAAATTAATTTTATGCTTCATATATAAAGAAGTGTGTTTCATTGGGATATTGTAACGTTTATATATCATTTTATTTATTCTTAGTCACCTTGTACTTTCCCTTTGTTATATTTTTTGTTGTGTTTTAAGAAAAATGTCCCCCATAGTCTCATGCATTTAAACACTTGGTCCTTGGTTGGTGGCATTGTTTGAGGACATTTGGGAGGCTTTAGGAGGTGGAGCCTGGCTAGAGGAAGTACACCTTTATGCGTGGGCTTTGAGGGTTTATTGCCTCACCCCACTTCGAGTTCTTGCTCTCTCTGATTCCCTACTATGGTTGATATGTGATATCTCAGCTTCCTATTCCTGCTGCTTGCTACCATGACTCCACACCATGAAGGACTCACACCTCTGGAATCCTAAACTAAAATGAACTCTTTCATCTACAAGTTACTTTTGACCATATAATAATTTTTCTCTCTTTTCTAAAGTTTTATAATTTCATGTCTTACATCTAGTCAGTGATTTATTTTGTCTTATTTTTATAAGGCATTAGGTTTAGATCAACATATTTTTTTGTTGAAGATGTCTATATTTCCAATATGATTATTATTTTTTTTACAAGGGAATTCTTGTCTGGCTTTGACATTGCCATATCTTTGAACTCCTGTTTTTTTTTTTTTTTTTTTTTTTTTTTTTGTCTAAATCTTTTATGTATTAGGATTAAGAGCATACTTCATCATGTCTGGTTCAAATTAAATTT
>NW_004949155.1:448222-453813 GCF_000317375.1 Microtus ochrogaster
TTTTTTTTTTTTTTTTTGTCTAAATCTTCCAAGTATTAGGATTAAAGGCATACTTCATCATGTCTGGTTCAAATTAAATTTATTGAAAAAATGATTCTTTTTCCATTGAAAAATTTGTCAAAATTCAGTTAATTATATGTATGTGGTCTTTATGGCCTCTCTTGTTTCATTCACCAATATCACACAGTCTTTAATACATAATTTTTAAATAAATGCTTTGATTCCTCTTTATTTGTTCTTCCAAATTTCTGTCTATTCTTGTATTGCCTCTCCATAAAAAATTCTTGGAAAGATAGTCTACACTTATAATTTTAATGGTATTTTGACAGAAATTTTGTTAAATCGGTATAGAATTTTTTTAGAGAATTGACATTTTACTACTTAAGTCTTTTAATCATTGCAGGTAACTGGCCTCTCAATTTAAGTCTCCTTTGATTTCTTCCACCATAAAATTCTTTCGTATTTTAATCATATTTCTGTACATTTGTACATACTTTGTTTCAAGTATTTTTCAGCATACTATATAATATTTTTACTTTAGTTTCTATTTTGTTTCAATACACAGTGATATAGTTGATAGAGGCCTTGTATCTGAGACTACTAAACCTGCCCTTTGCCTTACTTCACATCAAATTATCTTGCTTCCATAATACCCAACAACTGGCTATCACTTAAAGTTTATTAAAAAGAAACCTTTAGGGTCAAAGTAAGTAGTTTGTAATGCTAGCACTCCTAGCAATAACTAGTCTTCTCAAAGGTCACACTTCTAACAGAATCCAAATGAGCTGACATCCAACACATAAATCCCTCATGTAAATTTTAATAAGAGAAGACACATGTCCTGATTAGGCCATTTTTAAACCTGACACAGATCACGCCATGCCACAGACTTGAAGATGGGACCATGGCCCTGTCAAAGAGCTCGTCAAATTGCAAGAATTAGTTTGGGAAATACTCTGACCACACAGACATTGGTTTTCAAAAAATAGTTTGGGAAATACTTTGTCCACACGGAGATTGGTGTTAGAGTTGCCTTGTAAATAAGACTCAAAGAATTTTCTAAAATAGGAGCTTAGGAGGGAGCAATATTTCTAAAAAAATTTCAGAATAGAATGACTTCTTTATAACTCTCTGTTTATCAGTGACTCGAGGACTTACCTAGGTTTCTCTTTTGTGTGAGACAAAATCCAAAGACCAATCAATTTCTGTAAACTACATATCCCTCAACTGATTTCACCGATTTGATCCGAACATCACTGTCGTTGCCTAATGAACAATATCTAGGTGCCTTTTGCTTTTTACTCAAATCCCAGCCCCACAGACAAAAATTCATGATTTCCACATCAATAACATTCTTCTAGAAAATACTGATCTACCCAAAGAATACTTTCAGATTGCATTTTCCTCAGTTCTTCTGTACTTCTATACATAAACACTGGCTCTCATTTCTATTAACCTGGTACTTCCTCTACACTCTGGCACATCAAACTTAATTTCTATCAGAATGCCTTCATTAAACATCTAAAACTGTCAGGTAATCTGACCTTCTTCTGTGGTCTACTCTCTGTTCTAATAAAACAATGTGTGACTGGAGTATTTTATTTAACTTTTCAATGCTTCAATTTTTGATTTTTATTTATTTTTAATTTCATTTTACATTTCTCCCTCAGTTCTCCCCCCACCCTTCCTCTCCACCTGCCTCCTCCAGCCCACCCCTATCCACTCCTCCCAATGGGTAAGGGCTTTCATGGGAAGTCTACAAAGTCTGGTACATTAAGCTGGGGCAGGACCAAGCCCCTCCCGGCTGCATTAAGGTTGAACACAGCATCCCAGCATAGGGAATGGGTTCTAATAAGCTAACTCATGCACCAGGGATAGATCCCAGTCCTCCTGTCAGGTGCCTCGCAAGTGCAAACTTCCACACTGTCTCCCACATATGGAGGGCCTACTTTGGTCCCATGGATTCCCCAGGGAAGGGAAATTAGGTGAAATATCCTAAGTAAACTGGGAATGAAAGGGGCATTAAAAGGGACGGGATAGAAGATGAGAACATGAGGGAATGGGATAGTCAAATGGGGGAGAGGAACAGAGTGGGAGAGCAATGAAAGAAAGATAGAGAGAGCCATTATGGGGTTAGGGAGAAGCCTGGCATTAGAGAAATTCTCAGGAATCCACAAGGATGACCCCTAGCTAAGACTCCTAACAATAGTGGAGAGAGGGTGCCTAAACTGACTATCTCTTGTAATTACAGTGCTTCAATTTTTAACTCACAAAATGAGAATAATAGTATTAAATCATGGGTTTATTATTTCTGGTAGCACAAAGATCCTTGCACACACAGATAAACACTACGGAAACCAGGAATGTTAAACACACATGATTGTCGTTTAAAAGGAAGAGCTATATAACCTGTTTTCTGCCAAGAAGGCTGGGAGTGGAGGTGGCTAATATCTTGGGTGACACCTGTGCTATCTCTAGGGCCAGGCCACACCTGGCTCCCTCCACATTTTCACAAGCGAGATGGAACATGGTTGATAACCTAGATGACCTCTGTGCTAAGCCGCCTGACTGAGACCACACCAAATTCTCCCCTAAGGCCTTAAGATAACACATGTAGCCTATCTCTAGAATCCATTTTCATGGAAGAAGTGGCATGTACTTTGAGAAGAGTTTTTGTGTAATTGTGCCTCATTGTGTACATGGGATTATGTCGCACCAGGAAACCTTTCCATAAATTATATTGTACTTAAAAATGACTGACATAAACTGCCTGGTGTGACACTAAAGTTTGACGCAACACCAGCTACTTAGTGATATTGAACTGGGCTTCCTTTTTGCCTCATGTAGATCATTATTCTACGAGTCCTGGTGTTTTCAGATATGCCCTCTCCCCACCATATGCATACAACCTTGGGTTTTGGCACCAAGTTGATGGGTTGATGGGTATTTTTGTATCCCCAGTAGTGAGTTTCTTTGCTGATGCAATAGGCCAGATAAAACTGAATTTAAAAGTAAAGGACCAGGATGAATCTGAGCAAAGCACTCTGGTAGCTCTCAAGCTCCCACAACAGAGGTGAGGTGGGGGATGGAGAAGGAGAAATCACAGGAGAAATCTAGGGAGTGGAGTTTAAATACACTACAGGCATGGTCATGAGCAGCTCTGGGGAAGGAGCTGCCACTTTTCAGGGTTTCTGAGAGGGACAGGGTTTGGTATGGGAAGTGGGACTGAAGAGGAATTTCCAAATGAATGCCCCCTCCCCACCACAAACACACACAACTGGTACCCAATGTGGGGTTCAATCTTCACAAAAAGATAAGAAAATGTTTCTTTAAATGGAATCAGAAGGTAGGAATTCAGTCCTCTCACCCAAGAAATCATAACCATAAGTAAGAGAAGAAATAAACATGGGTTCTTCTCAGTTCTCTGAGACAAAGTATTTTATATAACTTTTGAGATGTTTAAGACGCAAAGGAGCAAAATATTCAAAATAAGAGTTTTGCAACTTTGTTCAAGTAACTATAAAATTTAATCCTTGTTTTCCTGATCAGGTAACTGCTGATGTTAAATATTGGAAACAAATAGAAACTAATGTGAACAGAGCCCATGAAAAGGGAGACAAAATCCCTGTCCATTATTTTGCAAACAGGAGTAGGTTAATGTATTACTTGTACCCTCCTAGGAGGAGAAACCAAGAGTTCCCTGCCAGACACATCTTGACAGGTCTTGGCAAAGAAAGGCAAGTGGACTCTGTGGTCAGCCACTCTTCCTTCTCATCTGAACCAGGCATGTTCAGTCTCCCATGTGATCTGACTTGAATTCAGAGCCCTCCTGTTGCACTGGCCCACAACTCTTTATGCTACCTGGGGGTCTGCTGAATGCAGAAAGCAGTATCTGGTGCAACATCTGAGTTCCAAGGAATGGTGGGTGGGACTCCGCTGTATAAGCTAGGACTTCCCTAGAGTTTAGCTTTGTTTGTTTGCTTGTTTGTTGTTGAGGAATAACTCAATATAGATTGACCAATGGTCTCTTCATGGGGAAAAATTAAAATAGGCCCAACTTCTAATACAGAAACAATTGCAAATAAGACATAAGGCACCTAAGCCAGTGCTGACTAAATTTCCTGAGGTCATTCAGTATATGGATGACATTCTTCTCTCCTGCTCATCTATTCAATACTTAAATTAGTATTGAATACTTAGCTTTCATGGTAAATAAACTAAAAGAGCAAAATTTAAAATTTTGAAACATGTTAATTAGGATGTGTCTCCAATTAAGTTGCTTTCTGTAGCTTCTTGGTTAAATTCTATAAGAAATATAATACCTGAAGCAGAGAGGTACTTATTAAATAGTGCTTCTGCTAAACATTTGAGTGGTAGATCAAAGAATTAATCCTTACTTCCTTATCAATTACTTATTTTTTCTTTCCTCTTCATCACCTACTGGAATGATATATCAACAAGGTGATGATATTATAGAAATTTATTTATGTCATAATTCTCTACAACAATCTGTAGCTTCTTATTTACAAGAAATTATAGACTCAATAATGATGGGAAAAACACATCTTAAACAATTTACTGGTAAAGAGCCTATATAAATAATCGTGCTGCTAAATAAAGTGCAGGTTATTTGTTCCACACTGACAATAATTGGCACTTTGCATTAGCATGTTACTGGGGATCTAAAGATAATTAATAATCATTCAAAAATCCCTTTTTAAGATTTTTTTTGAAAATACTCTATGGGAATTGCTTAAAATTACATCTAAACATCTCATAGAGATTGCTTTTAAGACTTTTAGAAATGGTTCTTCAAAATCACGAGGAGCATATATTTTATATATAAATTCTATATGTGCCACAAAAAAAGATTGTACCCACCCATGGTTGTACAAATCAACAGTCTAAACTCACGTGGTCAGCTTTTATTTCTCAGCCACTGAATATTGCTTTATTTTTATTTTTTTATTTTCTTTTTTTCTCATTGATATTTTTTATTTTTCCATTCAAAAATTCACACTTCCTCCCCTCATCCCATTCCCCTCCCCCTCTTAAGAGAGGGCAGGGAATCCTGCCCTGTGGGAAGTCCAAGGCCCTCCCCCCTACATCCAGACCTAGGAAGCTGTGCATCCAAATAGACTAGGGTCCCAAAAAGCCAGTACATGATAAAGTCCCAGTGCCTTTATCAATGGCTTCTCAGTCCGCCCCCATTGTCAGCCACATTCAGAGAGTCTGGTTTGATCGCATGCTCGTTCAGTCCCGGTCCAACTAGATTTGGTGAGCTCCCATTAGAACAGGCACACTGTCTCAGTGTGTAGACCAACCCCTCGCAGTCCTGACTTCCTTGCTCGTCTTCACCCTCCTTCTTCTCCTCAACTGGACCTTGGGAGCTCAGTCCATTGCTCTGATGAGGGTCTCTATCTCTATTTCCACCTGTCGCCAGATGAAGATTCAATGGTGATATTTGAGATAATCATCAGTGTGATAGTGGGGCAAGGACAGTTCAGGCACCCTTTCCTCTGCTGCCCAAGGACCTAGCTGGGGACATCCCCGTGGACACCTGGGATCCCCTCTAGAGTCAAGTCTCTTGC
>NW_004949155.1:455513-456791 GCF_000317375.1 Microtus ochrogaster
TATGAAGTTGATTATTGTTCTCTCAAGGTCTGTGAAGAATTTTGTTGGGATTTTGATGGGGATTGCATTGAATTTATAGATTGCCTTTGGTAGAATTGTCATTTTTACTATGTTGATCCTACCCATCCAAGAGCATGGGAGATCCTTCCATTTTCTGGTATCCTCTTCAATTTCTTTCTTCAAAGCCTTAATGTTCTTGTCAAATAGATCTTTCACTTCCTTGGTTAGTGTTACCCCAAAATACTGTATGCTATTTGTATCTATCATGAAAGGTGAAGTTTCTCTGATTTCCCTCTCTGCTTCTCTATCCTTTGTGTATAGGAGGGCTACTGACTTTTTTGAGTTGATCTTGTATCCTGCCACATCACTGAAGGTATTTATCAGCTGTAGGAGTTCTTTGGTAGTTTTTGGGGACATTGATGTACACTATCATATTATCTGCAAATAACAAAAGTTTGACTTCTTCCTTCGTTTTGAATCCGCTTGATCTCCTTATGTTGTCTTATTACTATTGCTAGAACTTCGAGCACTATGTTGAAGAGATATGGTGAGAGTAGACAGCCTTTTCTTGTTCCTGATTTTAGTGGTATGGCTTTGAGTTTCTCTTCATTTAATTTGATATTAGCTGTTGGCTTGATGTATATTGCTTTTATTATATTTAGGTATGATTCTTGTATCCCTAATCTCTCTAAGACCTTTATCATAAAAAAAGAAAAAAAAGTATCTTTTTCATTTTGCATGCCAATCCCAGTTTCCACTCCCTTCCCTCCTCCCATTTCCTCTACCTTTGCTCCCCATCTCCCATCCACTTCTCACAGAGGGTAAGGTATATTAGCTTTGAGGAAGGACAAAGGCCCTTGCTTACTATATCTAGGCTGGGCAAGTTATCCATCCAAAGGGAATTGGTTCCAAAAAGCTAGTACAAGCATTAAGTGTTTGGTTGGAAGTGTCACTCCAGCCCCTGGCATCCATATACCCAAAGAGTCTGGAATATTTGGGTTAAGGCTTCACCCCAGCCACTGGCATCTATATATCTAGAGAGTCTGGAATGTTTGGGTGGAAGTTCCATCCCAAGCCCCCTTCCCTGGGAGTTGCCTCGGTCCAGACTCCACCTCTAAGAAAGCCTGCCATACAAAGACTCCTCCCCAGAGATGCTCAAAACCACTCAGAGAACAAACACATTGTTTTCCCTATCTCTCTGGGGAAGGGGGGCTGGAAAGCCATCCAGGAGTTGGTATCCATTAAACCTGGGCTTTTTCTAATTCAGTTTAATCTGGT
>NW_004949155.1:459086-459859 GCF_000317375.1 Microtus ochrogaster
GCTGTGTCATTTTAAAGCACGGCTTCCTGGGACTGTGCTGCCAGTGCAAACTCTGGCTTTAAAGCATTTCAAGGGCTTTTATGGGACTGGATGTTCCTGTTCCCACTTAGGATCAGAAGGAGAGTGCTCTGAGACCGTGCTGATGGCTCAGCGCTCCCCTCCTGCACCTGGGCAGAAGGCAGAATCAGGCTTAGGCAGGCGGAAGAGCATGGCGGATTCCTACTGTCATACAGAGATGTGTTTTCAGACTGCGCAGTGCTCTGCGTGTCAGATTTGGCTGTAACTTGGATGAAAAGAGTTTCTGTGCTGCACGCACAGTCTTAAATTAAACTGCTGACTGTGGTTCCAATGTGGACTTGCTGTGTGCCTGGAACTGTGGCTCAGGGGCACCAAATGGATCTGAGGCAGGAGCAGCTGCTCCTTGCTGAACTGCGCTGACCTCAGGCAGGAAATGCCGTAATTACCATAATAATAGCGCAGTTAAGGTTTAGACTCAGCAGGAAACAGGCATATTACCCCTATGTGGCGCAACTTAAGTTTTTAAGAAGTGCTTAACATTTTAAGAAATGCTCCTGGATAGTAAAAGAATTACAGATTCACAATACAACAGATTCAGACATAAAAGACCTCTATGGATCACAGTGTTGGATGAATGTACATAGGCTTGAGAGAGAAAAGAAAAAGAATATAGAACATAAAGTTAATGGTTTAAAAAAAGGGTAAAGTCTTTAAAGAGACAGAGTACAGATAGTTAAGAGATTAAAAGAAATAAA
>NW_004949155.1:461573-462762 GCF_000317375.1 Microtus ochrogaster
TTAAAAGAATACAGTTTCTGTGTAATTATTTCGGGTAAAGCTAGCTGTGTGGGCGGCCGGGTGCCGGGGACACAGTCCCGCCGCTCCTATCACAACATGTAGGAAAAAAGCTGTCTCACTTCTGTTCATTTACTTATCCCTCTCAGATTTGTCTGATGGCTTTTGATGACTTGAGGTACTGGTAGTTCATTACTTCACTTGTTAAGTTTCCTGCTAAAAATACAGACAGGTATGCCTCTTTCACAGGCTTCAATAGTCCAGAATTAACAGGTTTTAGGTGTATATTCAGAGGTTCAATGTTTCCAATTTCCTTTAATTGACTTCTAAAATGCCTTTTAACTTAAAGTCAGAGCCTTTTGCTGTGACACCAAGATGTAAATCTGTTCCAGCTGTCTTACAGATACCTGCAGGTTCCTGGGAGAAGTTCTGCCATTGTATCAAGAAATCTGGTCTGGTAAAAAATAACAGTCTCTAGAGCCTATTTTGACCCCACCCATTTTTTAACATATTTTACAAATCACTCCTCCTTCCTGGACCAAGACCAACCTGCATAGGGTTCTCCAGATAACACCAGCACCTACACCAGCTCACCAGCTCCTGGGACTTGGCTATTTGTACCACCTCTCCAGGCTCAAATGGGCACCTACCCAGCAAATAAAATATGGTTTTTAAAGGACATATCTGCTCTCATCTCATTCATTAACACTTTCTCTCCTGTAAAACCAGGGAACTTCACTGTCCCATTCTTTCTGGCAGTTAATTACCCTTCCTATGGCTAGCCCCATTCATAGGGCTGATAATAACAATCTATTTTTCTCCTATCCACCTGCCTTCTTATCACCCTCAAGGAATAGATGTCTGAGGTCTCCAGAATGACAGTTAACTGGATGCCTCTCCACCCACACTTCCCACTAAACGTGAGCCTGGCAACTCCCAGCTCTCCCCTCCCCCATGTTGCCCCATGCTCACAGGAAGTAGCCAGACTTGAGCTGGTGCCCCTATACCCAAAGAGTCTGGGATGTTTGGTTGTAAGTGTCATCCTGGCCCCTGGCATCCATATATCCAGAGTCTGGAATATTTGGGGAGAAGTTCCATCCCATACCTCCTTTCCAGGGAGTTGCCTCAGTCCAGACCCCACCTCTGAGAAAGTCCGCTAAAAGATGACCCCTCCCCAGAGATGCTTAAGATC
>NW_004949155.1:462862-483465 GCF_000317375.1 Microtus ochrogaster
TACTGTAGAGAACAAAAATGTGCTTTTTCGGTCTTTCCTTCCCAGCTCCTCTCTAGGGGGTTGGAAAACTATCCGGGAGCATTGGTATCCATTAAACCTGGGCTTTTTCGTATTTGGTTTGATTTGGTCTGGTTTGGATTATTGCTTTGGCTGAGTGGCTTATCAGGCTGCAGAAACTTTTCAGTAGGGATAAATGGTGGTGCCACCTCCAATGGCCCAACATGTTGTCCCAGCCATACAACTGTCACCCACATTTGGAGGGTCTGGTTTGGTCCTATACTGGTTCCTTCCCTGTCTGGCTGAAGTTGGTAAGCTCCTATTATCTCAGGTAAACTATTTCAGTGGGTGTTCCCATCATGGTCTTGACCTCTTTGCTCATATTCTCACTCCTCCTACTCTTCAACTGGACTTTGGGAGCTCAGCTCAATGTTCCACTGTGGGTCTCAGCCTCTGTTTCCATCAGTTACTGGATGAAGGTTCTATAGTGACATTTAAGATAGTCATCAATCTGACTACAGGGCAAGACTAGTTTGGGCACCTCCTCCTCTACTGCTTAGGGTCTTAGTTGGGGTCATCCTTGTGGATTCCTGATGCATGATTAATAAAAACTCAGGATCAGAAATTGGGGTTCAACCTGAAGATCCAAAAGCAAAACAGCCAACCCCTGGCTCTTATCTTGATCTCAGTCTGAAATGGCTATCCTGCCTTCAGGAATCTCAAAATGGGACTGTGTGTTGAGAGGCGTTTCCTCCCATTTTATAATCCTCTCTAGGGCTGGGATTAAAGGCGTGTACCACCATGATTAAAGGCCATGAACCGCCCAAGTTCTATGACAGCTAGTGTGGCTACTGGGATTAAAGGTGTGTGTCATTGTGATTACTGGAATTGAAGGTGTTTGTGACCATAACGTGATCTGCAAGCTTGATCAGTGGGACTATTTTACTCTCAGATCTTCAAGTAGTCTTTATTTATTAAAATACAGTTGAAATGCCACTACAGATTCCTGGGAATTTTTCTAATGCCAGATTTCTTGCTAGCCCCATAATGTCTGCCTCAATCAAAATATCTCTTTCCTTGCTCTGTCCTTCCTCCATCTCAACTAATCAATTCCCTCAAGTTCTCCTCTCCCTCCCCTTCTTCACTCCTCCACCTCTTCCATTCTCCCTTGTCCCCTTCTCTCCATGCTCCCAATTTTGTCAGAAGATCTTGTCTATTTCCCCTCCCCCAGGGGGATCTATACATATTTTTATTAAGGTTCACCTTGTTACTTAGCTTCTCTAGAATTATGAACTATAGGATCAATATCCTTCACTTTACAGCTAGTAGCCACTTGTGAGTGAGAACATACTATGTTCATCTTTCTGGGTCTGGGTTACCTCACTCAGGATGTTTTTTTTTTCCTACTTCTTTCCATTTGTATGCAAATTTCCAGATATCATTGTTATTTATCTCTGAATAGTACTCTAATGTGTAAATGTGTCATATTTTCTTTGTCCATTCTTTGGTTGAGGGGCATCTAGGTTGTTTCCAGATTCTGGCTATTAAAAATGATGCTGTTATAAACATAGCTGAGCAATTGTCTTTGTAGTATGATTGAGCATCCTTTGGGTTTTGCACAAGAGTAGCATTGCTGGGTCCTGAGGTAAATTTGGTGTGGGACAATTCTGTATTCTGTCAATTATATTTTAAATAAATGCTGATTGGCCAGTAGCCAGGCAGGAAGTACAAGCAGGACAACCAGACAGGAAGTAGAGGCAGGGCAATGAGAACAGGAGAACTCTGGGAAGGAGAAAGCCCTTTTCTCCCCAGTCCTGTCCAGACACTGAAGAATCAGGATGTGACCTGCCCCATGAAAAAAGGTACTGAGCCATGTAGCTAACATATATAAGAATAATGGGTTAATATAAGTAATAAGAGCTAATACAAAGCCTGAGCTAATGGACCAATCAGTTTATAACTTATGGAGACCTCTCTGTGATTTTCTTTGGGGCATAACGACTGTGGGGACTGGGCAGGACAGAAACCCCAACAAGCAGCCCACTCCTCCTGTTACATAGATTGATTCTCAATTTTCTGAGAAACCACCATACTGATTTCAAGAGTGGCTGTACAAGTTTACATTCCTACCAGCAATGGAGGAGTCTTGCCCCTAACTCCACATTCTCCCTAGCATAAGCTATCATTGGTGTTTTTGATCTTAGACATTCTGACTGGTATAAGATGGTATCTCAGAGTTGTTTTGATCTATATTTCCCTGATGGCTAAAGATGTTGAACAGTTCCTTAAGTGTCTTTTGGCCATTTAAAAATTTTCTGTTATGGGCACTTAGTGCTATGAATTTTCCTCTTAGCACTGCTTTCATAGTGTCCCATAGGTTTGGGTATGTTGTGCCTTCATTTTCATTGAATTCTAGGAAGTCTTTCATTTCTTTCTTTCATTCTTCATTGACCGGGGATGGTTCAATTGAGCACTGTTCAATTTCCATGAGTTTGTAGGCTTTCTGCAATTAGTGTTGTTGTTAAATTCTAACTTTAAACCATGGTGATCTGATAAGATACAGGAGGTTATTTTAATTTTTTTTTATCTGTTGAGGTTTACTTTGTTACCGAGCATGTGACCAATATTAGAGAAGGTTCCCTGAGGTGCCAAGGTTGCTTACAGGGTCTGATTGAAGAGATGGGGTGTTGGAGCAGGCACCTGCAGGAAGCTTGCTGGCTGACTGGCTAGAGAAGCTGAGTCAGGTGGAGGAGGGACCCGGGATTTTGCCCCAGTATGGAGGGCCTAGAGAGTGGGATGGGGTGGGTGGTCACTCACTTCTTGGTCCTCTCTGCGTAGTTCAGTCAGTGAATATTTTAACTGACCTCATATGTTAATTAGCACATGAAGGATAGACATGCACTGAGAATGGAAACTGACCTAACAAGAGAAAAGGAATGTTTCAGAAGGCTTGTGAATGTAGGGAAGGTGTTGAGGTCTTCAAGGATAGTAAGCAGAAAGTTGGAACAGATGGGAACGAGGAGAAATATAAGAAACATTTAGTGTGCTTCTTCAGCTGAGTTTTCTTGCCTTGAAAATAAAGGTAAGTAAATAAATTCAATTCTGTTGAAACTTGACAGTAACGCTGAACTTGTGGCACCTCTGTCTCTAGAGAGCGCATGCAAGCTTGCCTAGGAGAAAAGCCAGGAACAGCTGTAGCTGTTGCTAACAGAAGGCTGCTCCAAAGGGTTGGTGCAGTGTGTTACTGAGACTGTAGGACATGCTTTCCATGCTAAAGCCTGGTCAAATTATGCATCCAGTCAGTGGTGCACTCACGGTCTTAGAAAAATAAGAATTGTATTTTGTCCTTTCTATCAAAATTCAAAATGGAGAGTTTTTCATTTCAGGCACTGAGAGATCAAACACCACTCAGATTCTTTTGTATTTGTGATTACTGAAACTTCATTTTTTAAATTTTTACTTTTGTACAACATAACAAAACATTTAAAAATAAAAATGTAAATGGGCTTAGTATGGATTTAAAAAAAATAGGAGACAATTTAAATATAAGCTAAAACTTTTTTATTTCCTTTTCTCAATAAAATAAAAAAGTGAAAAAAAGATTTATTCAAAAAATATTTTTTGTTCATAATAGAGAAGGCCATAAAATGAAAGCATAATTATATGTTTCTTAAATTCCCTTGGTGATCAGAAGAAGTTAAACCAAAAATACAACTAATAGGACTTAGAATATTTTGAAGCTTCCACCTAAAATTATTTTTGGTACAACCTAAAATCTATTACATTCGACTGTCTATATAATTTAGTAAAAACTAAAGTTTTTCAGCAAGTTTTTTCTCCATGAAACTGCTATGCTTTAATATTGTTCACATTTGGACTCATTTACAGTATTAGCTGGATGTGTATTTCCTTATGCTTGCATGTAAAAACCACACTGTTTTCTCTGTCAGGGTTTCTGTGACTATCTCTTATATACATCTGAGTATCCAATTGCCTGGCAGGAGAGTCTCCTTGAGCTCAAAATTAAAATTGCCCTAAATTTTAAAGATTTCCAAATCTTTTATCTGATAGCCTTAGGTTTAAATCTTTAAAAGTTAATTAAGTTGACTTTGTTTTTGTTGATTTTGTTTGCTTGTTTGTTTTAATTTTGCTCTTGTTCCTGGTCTCATCTATGGTCGGACTCTGGCAAGGACGGAAGTTAGAGGCTCATGAGAGCCTATCCCCTATTATAGACAATATTTTACACAGCACTCCAAGCTTCTAGTGGACATCAGCTTGACTTCTGAAACAGCAGCTCCTGTGTCTGTCTTGGACCTTCTCTGACGTCAGCTGTGTGAAGACCTATGCTAGATTGCACTACAGGCATGCGTAGCACCTCTTTCTAACTAGTCAGCTGCAGAACCGAGTCCCAAGCATGGCATGGGGCTCTGGGGGCTACAGAAAAATACTAGTTAGTTTGCTTCATGTGGAACTTACACATTTTCTTTCTAAGATTCCCACTACAACTAAAAACTGGTAATGATCCTGCTAATACTAGTATATGCTTGGGAGAATTTTGAAGTTTATAGAATATTAGTCGTGGTGCTAATATCCCTTACAATCCACAGGACTAAGCTATTATGGATTGTAAATTTTAAAAATAAAAAGGGGGTATATACACTCACTTAAATCCTCATATACTATGCTACATTTATCTATCTATGATAACTAAATTTATTTCGCTACAAAGGCTGATGTTTCTCCTGCTGCCCTAAAGCATTTTGCCCTAATGGAGACACAGCCTAAATTATATACTAAATGAAGATATTTAGAAACTAAGCAATGGAAAGGTCCCAATGTTCCTCTAACATTGAGACTATGTTATGCTTGTGTGGTGGTTTGAATACGAATGTCCCCCCCCCCACTCATGTGCTTGAATGGTTAGCCATAGGAAGTGGTACTATTAGGAGGTGTAACCTTGTTGGAATAGGTGTGGTCTTGTTGGAGGAAGTGTGTCACTGTGGAGGTGGGCTTTGAGGTCTGATATATCCTCAAGCCATGCCCAGTAAAACAGACTCCTCCTGTCTGTGGGTCAAGATATAGAACACTCAGTTTCTTCTCCAGCACCATGTCTACCTGCATACTGACATGTCCCACCATGATGATAATGGACTAAACCTGAAATTGTAAGCCACTCCCAATTAATTCTTTATAAGAATTGTCATGGTCATGGTGCCTTTTCACAGCAATAAAAGCCCTTACTGAGGCATCTTGTGTCTTTCCAGAAAATGAATGAAGTTTCATATGGTTCCCACTCTGATGCATTCACCAAGGACAGCATCCCTGAGACTACCAGACAAATGAAACATCTGAAGTCAGACAACAATTCCATCAAGAGGACATGGTCCAAAAGGATGAGTAACCTGATAACTTGGGGAGACATCAACAATCTAACTCATCAAGCTGAGACTTTGGGGAAACAACAAGAATAAAATACCACTGACCCAAAATTGATGCTGTTATGTTTGTTTACTGACTGTATTGCATGCTAATTTTTAGCTTGTCAGTGCAGAATTCAAATGCTTTTTGTGGAGACAAAAGGCCCATCTGTAATAGAAGACAGTATGATGTTTTTTTGCCATGCCAAGGATTGTTCTTATCCGTTAGTACCAGTTCTCTAGACAAAGGATGGTGTACAAATATTTAGCATGCCAATGGGGGATATTTTGGTTGGACAAATTGATCAGTCAAAATGCGATAATACAGATTTTAGCATAATTAAGTACTCTTTGGAAAGCTCTGAACGTGAAAATTATAGTTGTATGAAAATGAAAAAAGGGATACCCTGGCATTTGATTCATGATGGCATTGACCACCTGCACCTGAGGGGCAGCTCTGAGGAACCTGAGAGACCCACAGATGTTCTGAGGGGAGATGTAATGGGGGCAGATGCAGTGGAGGCGTAGTCTGCAGAGCATGCTGTATCTCCAAAAAAAAAAAAAACTTTTAAAAGGCAGGTCTTATGGAAGATTCTTTTAAAAAGTGGTCTCATGAAATTGGAAGGAAAGATGGTGGAACATAGCACCATACAGCAGATAGTATATGGGAGTTCGCAGAAGCACATCATTGCTGAGTAGGGCTAGTCTGGGACCTACCAGGAGTCACAGGTCACTGTACCAAACCCTTAGCATGGAGCCTCGGCTCCTAAAGCTCTTGATGGCTCATCCTGCTCCAGGGAGGAGAGAGTGGGGTTCAGCATTGCGGATGGCCATGCCTAGTGAGCCATCAGAATCACTGGCACAGAGGTCAGAGAGGTGTGCAGTGACCTGAAGCTCCCTCAGATCTTACCCCCAGATGTGCGGCCCAGCCACAAGATAACCCTGACACTTGGCAACAACAGGGTGTCTGAGATAAGTCTCAGCAATAGTCTAGTATTTGTGGTGCTTCAGAAGCCAGAAAACTTGACCCAGATCAATGACTCGTTGCTATGAGTATTTTTGCATGTAAAGCTGTTTGAGAAAAAAATATACTGTGTGACACATTGCAGTTTGCAATGCCACTTCAATGAATTAATGTGTTATGGGGAGGTGGGAAAAATGAAGAAGTAGAGCGATGCTCAAAAAGAGGCAACAGTTGTGGAGGGGGCATGCTATTGCTGAACATGAGGATGATATGCAAAAATCTGTAAGTCTCACAGGCTCTGCCACCAGATACACTGTCCAGCTCCATGATCGCCCTGGCTCTGAGCAACAGCTGGATGCTAGAGATGAAGAATGATTCATTTCATGGATTGTGTCCCCTTGAAAGACCCCCAGGGTCCATGCTGCCTCCAGGGGTCATGTTGGTGTCCATGGTCTGTGCTACAGTCAAGGACCCTGTTGATGTTCATGATCATTGTTACCACCAGAGGCCATCTTGGCATCTGGGATTTGTGCTGCCATGGGAGACCATGCTGGTAGCTGTGACCTGTGTTGCCTTTTGGAGGTGGGCATGTAGATGTCTGTAATCAGAGCAGCTGCGGGGGACCACATTGGTAAGGCCTGGGCTGTTGCCTCAGAACATGTTGATGTTTGTGGTTCATGCTGTCGCTGGCTGTTATGGGCAAGGAAGCTTCTTTTGAAGTGGCATCCATGACTGCAGACTCATAGTTGAGAATGAGAGACATTGAAAGCTTCTGTGACAAGCCACACCCCCAAATAAACAGTCTAGAAAAAACACGATTGAAGAGAGTCCTTAAAAACTGTGATAGAGATACTGAAGTGTAGCTCTTCATAGTTCATGATTTCTGGTGGGAGGGTGGGGAAGGACTCAGTTATTTTTAAGGGGCTGGCCACTGGAGTTTGACCATGCTCCAATGATTATATGAACAACACGAATTGGACTTGATGTATTATTTTTCTTTTTGAGGGGAGGGTACACGGGTAGGAAGGTGGACCTGAAAGGAACAAGAAGTGAATGTGATCAGGGTGAATTGTGTGGCAATTTCCAAATAATCAATAAAAATATTATGTTGGGGAAAAAAAGAAGTATTGGATGTATTGCTTACTTAAGTTAATATTATTGTGCCTAGAATAGTGCTATCTGTTGCCAATGGCTTAGAAAATAATGAAATGGCTCAGAGGTTAACAGCACTGGCTGCTCTTCCAGGGATTAATTCCCAACAATCACATGGTAGCTCACAACCATCTATAGTAAGAGCTGGTGCCCCCTTCTGGCATGTAGGCGGAACACTGTATACATAATAAATAAATAAATCTTTAAAAAAATAACATCTTGCTTCATTTGGCACATGGCAGTTAATAAGAACAGTTTTTTAGCATCAGATAAATCTGTCTATTCCTGGGCTCCTAAAAAGAAATCTATATGGCACAGGTGTCACTCATAAGCACTATGCACAAATAACAGGGGACAAAATAGAACCCACCAACACCAGTACTCATAAGGCTTCTCATGCTATTTATCGGGAGCTACTGAGTCCCAGCCTCAGCACTCCTTCAGGGGTCAGAACAAGACTTCTACAAGAGAAAACTGGCTTGGGAATGGGATCTGAAAGGTGGAACAAACTTACTGACATAGGCACGTTTTACCTGATGTCTCCATATTCCATGGGGGAAGATGAAAGAAGGGATGAAAAGGAAAAGAAGGAGGAGGAGGAGGAGAAGAAAGAGGAGAAGAAAAAAGAGGAGGAGGAGAAGTCATTATTATTATTATTATTCTGCCATATAGTACTCCATTGTGTAAATGTATCACATTTTCCTTATCTATTCTTTGGTCGAGGGGCATTTAGGTTGTTTCCAGATTTTGGCTATGACAAACAATGCTGCTATGAACATAGTTGAGCACATGTCCTTGTGGTACAATTAAGCATCCTTTGCATATATACCCAAAAGTGGTATTGCTGGGTCTTGAGGAAGGTTGTTTCCTAATTTTCTGAGAAATCACCATACAGATATGTAAAGGGGCTGTACCAGTTTGCACTCCTATCAGCAATGCAAGAATGTTCCCTTTACCCCACAACCTCTCCAGCATAAGTTGTCATCAGTGATTTTGATCGTGGCCATTCTTACAAGTGTAAGATGGAATTTCAGAGTTGTTTTGATTCACATTTAGGTAACCCAAATCCAGAAAGACAATTATTATATGTACTCACTCATACGTGGTTTTTAAACATAAAGCAAAGAAAACCAGCCTCCAAATCACAATCCCATTGAATCCAGACAACAGTGAGGACCCTAAGAGAGACATACATGGATCTAATCTACATGGGAAGTAGAAAAGGGCAAGGCAAGATCTCCTGAGTAAATTTAGAGCATGGGGACCATGGGAGAAGGTTGAAGGGGAGGGGAGAGGCAGGGAGGGCAGCAGAGAAAATGTAGAGGTCAATAAAATCAATAATAAAATAAAATATCATACAACACCACGGAAGAAGGAGAAGAAGGAGGAGAAGAAGGAGGAGGAGAAAAAGGAGGAGGAGGAGAAGAAGCAGAAGCAGTATAGGGACATAAAGCATAAGGTTAAGGCATAAGGGCGTCAGGCACAAAGCATAAGAGTAAAAAAAAATGGGCAAAGCTTAAGGGTGAAAAAGGGGGTGGGTGATCTCCACAAAGCTTTCAGTTTATATAGCAGGCAGACAAGTTAACAATCCCATAGGCGGTAACAATAGTAACAAGCATGCATTTTCACAGAGTCACAAGAAACTGGTGGATCTGGCAAGGAGGTGCTTTACATCTCAGAGGGGGTGTGACTGTGAAGTTTCCCTGTGGCTGGGAAAGCAGTGTTGGTAGCTTTACTAACCTGCGGGCTTGATTTGCATTAGCATCTAGCTGGTTGAGTTAAAAGGAATCTCTTCTGAGGACCGTGCTTTTGAATCCAGCAGGGTATGCAGGAGAGAATTTTCCCTCTGAAGCTAGTTTTAGAGACTCAGGCCTTTTTCCTGTATAAACAGTTAATTTCCATAATGATCCTATGTTAGTTGAAACCGAGGTAAAATGTAATAAAGAGTATTAGTAGCCTGTTAAGTCAGAGCAAAAGACCATAGATCACAGCTTCCTGAGTCTGTTGTTAGAGCAGACATGTTACCTCCTGTATGAGGCTCCTTTCTTATCCGTGACACTGTCAATAAAGAAGGTTTTTGGGGGACTATTTTTATGTAGATTTTGGCTATGAGAACAAAGGCTTGACTGAATCCTTTTCACACCATGGCTTCATAGTGTGGAGGGAGGCATCCAGTCGCCCTATATGAAAAGTCAGGTTTATACACTTTTAGAATACTATAGAAGGGATAAATGCCATGATTTCACAAGATTTTTACAGAATTAATAGTGACTTATCCAAAAAATAGATGTCCCCGTGGCGCTGCAAAAATGGCTTACTCCAGGTAGAGTGTACATGTACACTTCCCGTGGATAGTCCAGTAGATGTGTTGTTAGCTATACATTAACTGTATAATACCTGTGGGCTCACCACAGATATTCCCATCAGTGGTGTTTTCTATCACATTGTTTATGCTTTAAATGTACTCAAATCCCTACTTACCGCCATTCCACCTCTAATCATACCTCTCTGTCTGATAAACAACTGCCTTTGGAATGGACTTTTTATGGAAATCCTACTTATACTGACCTTCCTGCAGGTTATAAGTTGGGGTAGGCCATATTATACCTACTTTTTCAGTAAATTTTTGCAAACGATCAATAGAATTAAGAAGGCTCTCCCCAAGAATTGCGGTGATTCTTTGCTCCATCTTGTAATGGTTGCAGCCACAAAGGCTCTTTCATCTCCTATCCAAGGAATCTTTATGGAATACAAAGAGAGATCTCAAAGATTCCTTGTATGATTAGTAAAAACTACTAGTATTACTAATATTAAGAAAAATCAACCAAAAGAGGGGTGAGGTGGGATTCCCCTCTGTATGCTGTGAATATGTTTTATTACCATTAGTTAATAAAAAAGTTTCTTTGGCCTATGACAGGGCAGAATATAATAAGGCGGCAGATCCAAGGAAAGATAGAGGAGGAAAGAAAGCGGAGCCAGGCAGATGCCATGTAACCACCCAAGAAGCAAGAGGTAACAAACCATGAGCCTTGTGGTAAAATACAAAATAATAGAAAGGGGTTAATTTAAAATGTAAGAAATAGTTAATAAGAAACCTGAGCTAATAGGCCAAACAGTGTTGTAATTAATATAGTTTCTGTGTGATTATTCAGGTCTGGACTGCCTGAAACAAAAGGGTAGTCTCTGCAGATGGGTAAATTGAGGAACACAGTTTTTTCAAAATAGATCTTCTATAGATTATCTGGTGCTTAAGCATAATCTTGGTTATCAACAATTTCCTGTTGTGAGTCCCTTTACCGTGTCATGTTTTATCATAATATTGATGGTAAAGTTAATGCATAAAGAGATAGACAAAATCTCTAACCTGACATTTGAGTGGCCATCTGCCTAAGATAACTTTTCCCTTTCTTTGGTCCTATGTTACCTATTCTTATAATTTTCTTATGCTTGCCTATATTAATTAGACAAGCCATAGAGGCAATGTATTCAACCATGTTCTCCATTACAGCCACTATTTTGTCTTCAAAAACTTAGAAATGAGGATATGTAGATAGACACAAGGTCCTTGTGCTCACTGATAAGCACTAGAGAAAACAGGAATGTTAAACACACAGGCAAAAGATGTATAGCCTGTTTTCTGCCAGGAAGGCTGGGAACAGAGGTAGATAATAGTACAGATGATCTCTGCACTATCCATATGACTGAGACCAGACCAGATCTCCCCCAGGCCCTTAAGATAACGTATGTAGTCTATCTCCAAAACCCATTTTCATGAAAGAAGTGACATGTACTTTGAGAAAAAAATTTATGTGAATGTGCTTCATTGTACATATGGAATTGTGTAATAACAGGAATCTTTTTTTCCAAATTGTACTGTACTTAAATATGCACACAGTAACCTGCTTGGTGTCACACACTCCAAGTTTAAACCAACACTGGATACTGAGTTGTATTGAACCAAGCTTCCTTCTTGCCTCATGTGGATCGTTACTCTGCCCTGGTGCTTGCAGAGACCCCCACAATATTGTGATGAACAAATAAAAAGCCCAATGTAGAACACTTAGTTCTGTTCTGAGCATGGAGTACAGCATTTAGTAGTGCTTAATATTATTAGAAAGAGTAAACTCAAGTGTTGAGCTTTATGATTATACTTCTTTACAGGTTAGTCTCTTTGAAAGCAGAGGCTCTATGCTTTTTATTTGTAAATGATAATATTTAACAGCCTTACAGAACGAATGAGTAAAAGAGGAATTATTAATAAATACAGTCCTCCTCCATAGACTGTCATATATTCCCACATTCTACACCCTGATCGTCTCAAACAACTAAATATCAAATAAAACAGTTTCAATCCACTTCAATTTTCTCCTTTCTACAAACTAAGGAATGATCTTAATAAGCTTATCCTTATTTTTCACTATTCTTAATGACACAGACTACACACATACACGTGCACAGAGTGGGAGTGAAGGGGGCGTGGAATCCTAACTGCAGAAATCATGATGCTGACAAGAGGAGGGAGACTCAGTGCACGATTGTAGATACTACAAACTAGAACGAAGGACCAAATGTCACAGAGGGAACTCTGTTACCTAGTTTATACTCTTTAGACACTTTGCTAAAGAAGTTCTAGCTCACACAAAAAAGAACGGATCTACAAAATTTATTGACAATGGGAAATTTTAAAGAATTTTTCAGGGAAATGTTAAGAGAACTCATGAGGAACATGCAGATCAGATTCCTTAAATGTTTTGGTGGGAGCTGAAGAAAAATACCTAAGGAAATTCCCCTAGGTACCACTCTCTGTAATGCTAAATCTGGAACTAGATCCAATGTACCATGTCCTAGAAATTCAGATTCTCCTCTGACTGCTTCTACTCCAGAAAGAGGGTGTTATGAGGTTTAAAACCTGAAGCATTCAGAAGTTTGATTAAAACACAAGAAAATATGTCCTTAAATATTAATTTTTTTGTACATGTGAGTGGGAGACCTATTCATAAACCCAATGAGAACCACCAAACCACCAAGACAAATAAATTATGCAGGGATATTGTGGAATATTATTTCAACTAGGTAAAGACGTGTTACATTTGTTTTTGCTCCAGAATATTCCTTTAACTGTGTAAAGCTGTGATCCTTTTGCTTATGCTGCATTTGTTTAATTATGTAAAGATGTGTTGCATTTGTTTGGCTTTCCCTGCCTAAAGCACCTGATTGCTTTAAGAAAGAGTTGAACAGCCAACAGCTAGGCAGAAGAAGGGTAAGTTGGGCTGGCAGGCATGTTGTAGGCCACATTGTGGGGTGGCTTCTGTTGTGGTCATTCCATGACAGGGGCGTGGGGATTAGACATGTTAGGTAGGAGGAACAGAGATATGAAAGAAACCCAGAGACATAGGAGAGTACCAGGAGGGCGATCCAGTGAATACTGAATACTGAATTGGCCCACATTTAATTTTCATGTGCTTTTATGCCCCAAAAGGAGGCAAGAAGAAAGAAAGAAAGAAAGAAAGAAAGAAAGAAAGAAAGAAAGAAAGAAAGAAAGAAAGAAAGAAAGAAAGAAAAAAGATTGCTTTAACATGATACAAAGGACAACCAGAACAGTTACTTACTTAAATATTTGAGACATCAAGCCATTATTTCCTGGGTAAAGCGTTTGATATTCTGAGCAGAAATATGCAGCAAACACATTGTAAATCAAGTATCCTCTAGGCAGTCACCCCAAACCTCCTATTTAAAAGGAAGGGGCAGGAATAGGGTGGAGCAGATTCACCTCTATGGGTCATCTTAATATCGAAAACACCCAGTAACCACACCCTAGCCACATCTGTTGTCAACGGCTATGAAAGAGCAAAGATAAGCTCAAATTCTCTGCCCTCCAGTCAAGATGGAAGAGGCTCACATCTATGGGTCCCTACACAGGCAGAGAGAATAAGTAGGAGAAATCTAGGCTCAAAAGAGAAGAAGGAGAGAGGAGAGAATGCGGAAGATGCCCAGGGCCAGGCAGGAAGCTACCAGCCAGTAGGACATACAGAGAGAAAATCTAAAACACCCCAAGGCAAAAGGTAGATAAAGAGAAACAGGTAAATTTAAGTTAAAAGAACTTAAATTCTAGCCAGAAATGAACCTAAGCTAGGCCAAGCATTCATAACTAATAAGAAGTTTCTGTGTCATGATTTGTAAGCTGGTTGGTGGCCCAAAAGAAAAGGCCTGGTATACAGGGACATTTCGGGGGGGTGGAGGGAGGAGTCTAACAACTTTTCCATTAATCTCCACACCAATTGTGTGGTGTGTATGAAGCTGAGGTGCAAGTTGGTAACTGCTTCTTTGTAGCTTACTACATGTTGCCTCAAAAGACTGAACTGGAATAGGCTCCCCACAGATTCTCAGTAATCATACAACTGGCAAAATCTTTTTTTTTTTTTTTTTTTTTTTTTTTTTGGTTTTTCGAGACAGGGTTTCTCTGTGGCTTTGGAGCCTATTCTGGAACTAGCTCTGTAGACCAGGCTGGTCTCGAACTCACAGAGATCCGCCTGCCTCTGCCTCCCGAGTGCTCAAATTCTTGATTTGGGGTCTATATACAAAAGATCTATCTAACACCCCATGAGTCCATTTATGTTTGTCCATGCCCAGGTCCTCAGCCTGTTATCTGCTATTCATAAAGGGTTTTCTCTATCTTGTTACCCTAGACCACATATCATAGACTATATTTCTGTCTAATATACACACATTGCACATCATAGACTATGTATATTTCTATCTAATAAATGGAGTTGGCTGAAAACAAAGTGGGATGTTTATATAATAAGCCTGAAGTTCTAACCTGTGAAGAAAAATTACTGTAAAATACAATATTTTCCTCATACTCATTTTACCGCCTTTCTGAAATTCAAATAAAATCATAACTCGTATATCCCTACTAACGGAATACTAAAAAGAAACCCACCTACAGGAGACCTCTTACTACGCCCACTGCATCTTTTGTATTATATTATTCTCAAACAAAACACATTGAAATCATAGACGGACTGGATGTGTCTTTCTACTCTCTTGCTCATAGTCCTTCAACCAGGAGGTGAGCTAGAAGCTGTCTCTATTAAGCATACAGTGGCCACCAAGCCTGGTCCTTCCCTTTCCATTCTGTCACAAAGTACATTCCACACCAGCTCTGAGCCTTCCAAAATGACTATGACGTCCACCTCTCAAATCACATGATGGACCCTCTGGTCAGACATGAATTATCTTACTCCATTTAACTACTGGTTAGTACAAGCAACATGCTTCTCTTCTTTGCTACCCAGATGCCAAAGTACGTTCGCTTGAACGTCAGCACTTCTGTGGACTTTGTACTGACTTTTCCTTTTTCTCCTAAGATGCTAGCTCATAGAAGTTTTTATTTCATTCCTGCTGTGTTCAGGGACACTCCTGGACAGTAGGTTCTTGTCAGTGCCCGATTCAAGAAGCCATGGAACAATTCTAACACTAGAGGCAGTATTGCCTAAGAAATAACCACAAGATCCACTCATCTTTGGAACTTCCTGGGACTTGGCTTTACTGGCATTTGGAAGGAAGTGTCTAATAAATGGTACAGTGCCTAGAAAGCAGTCTTTCCTCACCCCTCCCTGTCTATTCTTTGACAATGCCCTCAGAGGTAGAAGGGAAAATAATCGAGGAAATAAGACTTAGATGAGAGAGTGAGAGACAATGAGCAAAAGCGGTTGGGAATGCAGATTTTTGCCTGAAAAGGGCATTCCAGCTTCCTGGAGATACAAGACAGACATCCTCTACAAACATAAGAAGGAAGAACATCTTTAGTATTTCAGCTGCTGTTCCTTCCTGAACTTGGTAGGAAGTCCTCCAGTGCCATCACACATAGAGAATGCAGTCCGTCATTCCACTCCCTTATCTGGCCTGGCCCCAGACAGAATGGCACTTTTAGAACTGAAAAAACCGTGTATACAGAAGAGCTAAATATGATTATCAATCTTCCTGAGTTCCTTCTACTGTATATAACAGCAAACTAAAAGGTAGCTATTTAACTATATAATTCCACAAAGGAAACGTGTATATCTGCTGTCCAACAGCTCTCATAATGTACCTCCACTTCAGGTTCTGCAACAGAACTAAGAAACCAGAGTCTAGTCACAACTCTGGGGATGGAGGAATATAATCACACCACAGCCAGTTACATGTCTGAGGCCACAGAAACCACAAAACCCAATATAAAGACCTCAGATCTCTTTCAACGCCTAGGCTGAACATTAATTAGCGTTGCAGCCCAACATAATTTTTGTTTGAAAGGATTTCTACAGTTTATGTTTTGACATTCAGGCTAGAGAAGCCCCCGGTTGTTTCCTGAACACCATCCCAGCCAGATGAGGTTCTGAAATAGGACTCTCTACATCTGTTTCAATTCAAAGCAAGAATGTGCAGCTAGTCTTGGGGCTGATTTTTTTCTTCCTGCTCTAGTCAGTCGGATCTGGAGAGGATCTTCTCATGGCCTCCAGGCCAGGAATACATAACTCAAAGTGAATTGCAACTACTCTGACACTAGAGGCAGTGCTGACTAACAAGAGACAACTTCAGGATGTATCAGGGATTGGGCTTTAATAGTAAGAGAAAATGGAAAGGAGATTTCAAATAAGTATTATATTTTTCATAGGGAGTGTTTCCCTTCCCATTTTCATTTTCTGGGCCTCGAAGCTATCCATCCTCAACATTCCAAAGGCTTATCAATCCAACTTTTAACAGGAAATATGGTATGAGGAATTGGCAAAGGAATATAGAGAAGAACAAAGTGGGCAGATGCTCTTTTAACACACATTTTAAATTTGAATTTGCAGTTTGTTTAGCTAAACTATTGTAGTAACATGTAGTTGTAAGAAATAATAAAGATATAATATAGACCTTTTACCCAGTTTTCCACTATAGTAACAACAAATGAACTTAGAGTAGGTTATTGCAACAAGAATATTAATATTGATACAGAAAGAGGTACAATATTCCCATCACTGCACAAAGTCTCCTGGTTGCTTTTTAAAATAACCATACCTATTTTCCTCCTGTTCCAATATCCTCTTCAGGCCCTGGTAACCAGTAATATGCTCTCCTTTTCTATAATTCTGTCATTTCAGAGATGTTGTAGGAATAAAATAACACATGATATATGCCATTGGGATTGGCCCATTTCAGGATCATAATCCTTTGGACCTGCATCCATGCCACTGATAATATATCAACTGTTCATTTCTTTTAGTTCCACACTTTGGAAGTATCATAACTTCACTATCTATCTTCTGAAGATTTCAGTCATTTCCACTTCAGGTTATGGCCAATAAAGCACTTAGAACATGCATGCTCATGTTGCTCATGTTTCAGTGTGTAGATTAACTTTTGTTTCTTTGGGATAAATCTCCTAAAACAAATTTAGCAAATCATACAGCAGTTTCATGTTTAGGTTTTAAAACTTCTCAAGCTGTTTTGCAGAATGCCCTTGCCATTTTCACCCCAATTGCTACAGACATAGTTTACTATCTCCTGTGCTTTTTTTTTTTTTTTTTGGTTTTTCGAGACAGGGTTTCTCTGTGGCTTTGTAACCTGTCCTGGAACTAGCTCTGGAGACCAGGCTGGTCTCGAACTCACAGAGATCCACCTACCTCTGCCTCCCGAGTGCTGTGATTAAAGGCGTGCACCACCATCGCCCAGCTCTCCTGTGCTTTTGAGAATGGGTATTGTCACCAATTTTTTTCATTGTAGCTATTATTATATATACAAAGTAACACTACTTCCTGGTTTTAACTTGCATTCATCAAGTGTCTTGTGCTGTTAATTATCTTTTCATATGTGTCTTTGTCATTTGTATATCCTCTTCTTTTTTTTACTATCAAGTATCTCATTTTTCCTGTCTTTTGTACTTTTTTTTTAGCAGTTCAATTTTTAAAGTATTAAGAGATTTTTGTCTGGCTCATTGATTTGTGAAGCAGGCAATTAAAATTAAGGTTTCACATATGCTACACATATGTGTTGGTTAAATTTTTGTCAACTTGACACAAGCTAAAGTCACCTGAGAAGAGGGAATCTCAGTCAGGGTATTGCCTCCATCACACTCCTTTTAGGCAAGACTATGGGGCCAGGGTTTGTTTGTTTTTGTTTTTGTTTTTTTTGTCTATGATTGATGTGGGAGGGTCTAGCCCACTGTGGGTAGTGATACCCATCTCTGGGCATATGGTCCTATTGTGTTTAAGAAAGCAGGCTGAGCAAATCAGGGGAAGCAAGCCAGTGAGCAACATTCTTCTCCAGTCTTTGCTTCACTTCCTGCCTCCAAGTTTCTGCCCTCAGCTATTTTTATCCTGATACATAATCGTATCTATTCTTTTACTGATTTTATTTGAGTTCTACATTTTTCTCTGCTTCCCTCCCTGCCTCTCCCCTCCCCTTCAACCTTCTCCCATGGCCAATGCTCTAAATTTACTCAGGAGATCTTGTCTTTTTCTACTTTCCATGTTGATTAGATCCATGTATATCTTTCTTAGGGTCCTCACTGTTGTCTAGGTTCTCTGGGATTTTGATTTGTAGGCTGGCTTACTTTGCTTTATGTCTAAAAGCCACTTAGGAGAGAGGACATAAGATATTTGTCTTTCTGGGTTACCTCACTCAATATGATGTTTTCTAGATGCATCCATTTTCCTGCAAAATTTGAGATAGTGTTAATTTTTTCTGCTGTGTAGTATTTCATTGTGTAAGTGTACCACATTTTCCTTATCCATTCTTTGGTCGAGGGGCATTTAGGTTGTTTCCAGGTTCTGGCTATGACAAACAATGCTGCTATAAACATAGTTGAGCACATGTCCTTGTGGTACAATTGAGCATCCTTTGGATATACACCCAAAACTGGCATTACTGGGTCTTTAGGAAGGTTGTTTCCTAATTTTCTGATAAATTGCTACACTGACATCCAAAGGGCCTGTACCAGCTTGCATTCCCACCAGCAATGCAGAAGAGCTCCCTTTTCCCTACAACCTCTCCAGCATAAGTTGTCATCAGTGTTTTTGATCTTGGCCATTCTTACTGGAATCTCAGAGTTGTTTTGATTTGCATTTCTCTGATGACTAAGGATGTTGAACATTTTAAGTGTCTTTCAGCCATTTTAGATTCCTCTGTTGAAAGTTTTCTGTTTAGGTCTGTACTCCATTTTTTTTATTGGATTATGTGTTCTTTTGGTGATTTTCTTTTAAAGATTTATTTATTTATTATGTATACAACATTCTGCCTCCATGTATGCCTGCACGTCAGAAGAGGGCACCAGATCTCATTACAGATGGTTGTGAGCCACCATGTAGTTGCTGGGAATTGAACTCAGGACCTCTGGAAGAGCAGCCAGTGCTCTTTAACCTCTGAGCCATCTCTCCAGCCCCTGGTGACCAATTTCTTGAGTTC
This sequence comes from Microtus ochrogaster, assembly GCF_000317375.1. NCBI lineage: Eukaryota > Metazoa > Chordata > Mammalia > Rodentia > Cricetidae > Microtus > Microtus ochrogaster. The sequence goes on from NW_004949155.1 coordinate 481,826, forward strand.
TTTGTATATTTTGGAGATCAGACCTCTGTCTGATGTGGAGTTAGTAAAGATCTTTTCCCATTCTGTAGGCTGTTGTTTTGTCTTGTTGACACTGTCCTTTGCTTTTCAAAAGCTTTTCAGTTTCAGGAGGTCCTGTTTATTGTTTCTTTTAGTGTCTGTGCTACTGGGGTTGTATTTAGGAAGTGGTCTCCTGTGCCAATGCATTCAAGTGTACTTCCCACTTTCTCTTCTATGAGGTTCAGTGTGGCTGGCTTTATGTTGAGGTCTTTGATCCATTTGGACTTGAGTTTTGTTCATGGTGATAGATATGAGTCTATTTTCATTCTTCTATATGTTGACATCCAATTATGCCAGCACCATTTGTTAAATTTGCTTTCTTTTTTCTGCTTGATATTTTTTGCTTCTTTGTGAAAAATCAGGTGTTTGAAGGTGTGTGGATTAATATCCGGGTCTTTTGTCTCCTTTGGTTCCATTGGTCCTCCTGTTTGTTCTTATGCCAATACCAGGCTGTTTTCAGTACTGTAGCTCTGTAGTAGAGTTTGAAGTCAGGGATTGTGATGCCTCCAGAAGTTCTTTTATTGTACAGGATTGTTTTGAATATCCTGGGTTTTTTGTTTTTCCGTATGAAGTTGAGTACCGTTCTTTGGAGGTCTGTGAAGAAGTTTGCTGGGCTTTTGATGGGCATTGCATTGAATCTGTATATTGCTTTTGGTAAGATTGCCATTTTTACTATGTTAATTCTACCTACCAAAGAGCATGGGAGATCTTTCCACTTTCTGGTGTCTTCTTCAATTTCTTTCTTCAGAGATTTAAAGTGTTCCACTTGTTTGGTTAGAGTTACTCTAAGATATTTTATGCTATTTGTGACTATTGTGAATGGTGATCTTTCTCTGATTTCTTTCTCGGCCAATTTGTCATCTCTGTAAATGAGGGCTATTTTTTAAGTTAATATTGTACCCTGCTACATTACTCAAAGTGTTTATGAGTTGTAAAAGTTCCTTTGTAGAAGTTTTGGGGTCACTTATGTAAACTATCATATTGTCAGCAAAATGTGAGAGTTCTTTGTCAGTTTTTTTAATACTAGCCATTCTAACAAGTATGAGGTGATATCTCACTATGTTTTAATTTGCATTTTCATGATTATTAGTGAGACAGAGCACCTTTTTTTGTCCCCCCCATTCATTATTTGTATGCTTTAAAAAGATTTATTTTATGTTTAATTAGGCATATGGGGGTAGGGTAGTGCACATGACTGCAATCATGGGTAGAGGCCAGATGAAGATGTTGAATCCTCTGGATCTGGAGTTACAGGTACTTGTGAACTGACTAGCATATGGGTAATGGGAACTGAACTCAGGTCCTGTGCCAGAGCAGTATGTATGCTTAACCGCTGAGCCATTTCCCCAGCCCCAATTTGTATATTTTTCTTTACAAAAAAAAGATTCTATTCAAGTTCCTTGACATTTTTAAATATAACAATTGAGTTTTGGATAATTTTGTAATTGTAGTTACTTTTATTTTTTATGTATTAATGCCTAATCAGATAAATGCTTTTCAAATATTTTCTCTCTGTAGGTTCCTTTTGCATTCTATTGATAATTTCCTTTTTAACATTTATTTATTTGTTTACATATCTGTGT
>NW_004949155.1:484290-494569 GCF_000317375.1 Microtus ochrogaster
TTTGTTTTTCGAGACAGGGTTTCTCTGTGGTTTTGGAGCCTGTCCTGGAACTAGCTCTGTAGACCAGGCTGGTCTCGAACTCAGAGATCCGCCTGCTTCTGCTTCCCGAGTGCTGGGATTAAAGGCGTGCGCCACCACCGCCCGGCCCAATTTCATGTTTTTAAAATTATTTTTAAACAAAGTATTTAACTGTGGACTTGTTAATGCTTTCAGAGGGTTAGTCCATGGTCATCCTGGCAGAGAGTACAGCAATAGGCAGGCACGCATGTCACAGGAGAAATTTTTTGTTTTTTTAATTTTGGGGAATTTTCTACTTGTACTATATACACATAATTTCTACACCTTCTACTTTCCCTCCATGTCCCCAACTCCTCAAATTCATGACCTCTATAATTATTGTGCTTGTTATGGTAGGAGGAGGGGACTGACTCGCACAAGTTATACTTTGAATGCTATATGTGTGCTATAGCACACACACACACACACACACACACACACGAGTCTATGAGTCTATTTAGTGTTGCTCATATATGTACATGTTTAAGTGTGACCATTGGGATTGCATAACCTATCAGGGGACTCTTATCTGGAGAAGATTGATTCTCCATCTCTCAGCAGCTGTTCGTCTAGGGGTGGGGCTCTTGAGATTCCCTACAAAGGTGTTGTCATGTCAACTGGTATTATCATTATGCATGTCTTATTTCGGTAGCCATACTGTTGAGATTTCAAAACTAGAGTTTCTCTGTCATGCCTAGAAGACACTATTTTGCAACAGATATCCTAGTCTTCTGTCTCTTGCACTCTTTCTTCCCTTGTTCCACAATGTTCCCCGGGCTTTAAGTGTAAGAGTTGCCTTGGAAATGTATCAGCTGTGGCTGGGCACCCCATGGTCTGTTGTTCTCTGCATTTTGATCAGTTGTGGGTTTCTGTAAAGACCTCTGTCTGTGGCAAAATGAAGCTTCTTTGATGAGCATAAGAGCTACATTTTTCTGTATGTACAAGGATAATTTTTCAGAATGTAGATAGAAATTGCAGTTTTGAGAAGGTTACATTGAAACTGTAGATTATCTGAGGTAGGATAGCTGCCTTAACAATACTAATATTTATAGTTGATTAATTTTTTTAAAAATTATAATTTTCATAACTATCAGACATAAGACATATAATCATTTATTTGTTTAGTTTCTGTATGTTTCTCATGTCCTTGCATGCTTTTCTTAAGTACTTTATTTTTATGTTATTATAAATGGGATGAGTTTCTGTTTTAGCTAGTTCATTGTTAGTACATAAACATACAACTGATTTTTTTTTTTTTTGGTTTTATCGAGACAGGGTTTCACTATGGCTTTGGAGCCTGTCCTGGAACTAGCTCTGTAGACCAGGCTGGTCTTGATCTCACAGAGATTCGCCTGCCTCTGCCTCCCGAGTGCTGGGATTAAAGGCGTGCGCCACCACCGCCCAGCCATACAACTGATTTTTATATTGATTTTGTATCCTGAAATTTTAAGGAATTATATTTCTATTATTTATTTATTTGCATATATGCATCCGTTTATTTATTCTTTCACAAATTCTTCTACACTTCTAGCTGACCTGGTACTCACTATAGCCCACAGTGACCTTGAACTCAAGGCAGCCCTCCAACCTCCCAAGTACTGGAATTAAGGGCATCACAACTGAATTGAATTCTCAGTTCCAACAATTTTGAATACATTTATTATAGGTTTTTAACTTATCAAATCATGGTAGCTAAAACAGGATTTTATTGTTTTTTGAATGCTTCTTATTGCTAGTTCTTGCCTATATGATTTGACTTTAACTTGTAGTACTATATAGAACAGAATTAATGGGAATGGGGATTCCTGTCTTATTTCTGGTTTCAGAGGAAAAGGCTTTAGTGTTTATACCCTTAATTATGATGTTAATTAGGGCTGGTCAAATATAGCCTTTCTTTGCCGTAGCTAATTTATTGAGTTTATAAAATCATGAACAAATGCTATATATATAATATATGAAAACATTTGTGCATTTTTTGAGATTATTATATTTTTATCTTCATTGTTAATGCATTTTTTGAATTTATTGTCACATTTATTGAATTATATTAAACCACTTGGATTCCAGGGATAAATCATAGTTGATTATGTTGTGCTTGAGGTAGAAACAAAATTCTCATCAAATGTACCTTGGAGTTAAGGAGCTAGAGAACAAGATATGCCACAAATGGGGGAAAATAATGGCTAAAAAAGAGTAGGAATGTAGTGAAGGTTATTCCAAATTAAAGGGGTCTAGAGGCAGAACTTTGAGTCTGAAACACGGAACCAGAAGCTTAGAGCCAGGGATATTAAAAAGTAGGAGAAAGGACAAATGCAAAGGAATAAAATCAATCCCAGCAGCAACTGGGATGAGTGGTTGGTTTGGAGTAAAGGAATGTGAGAATGAGAGTCTTCTTTAAAAGGTAGTGAGAAGGGTTCGAGATAATTATTAGAATACTGGCTATTGTTTGCAGCTTTTTTAAATAAATCCGGCAGTGTAATATTTAGATCACATAGATTCAAGAAACAAGGCGAGAACGGACTTGCCATTTTGTTTACTAGGGGCACACTGCTGTTGGATTTACATGAGGGGAAAGTCTATCATAGTCTGTGTTTATTGTGGAAGAAAAACTACCATAATGGCTTTTCTAGTTAATTTTACCAGGCATTACAGTTAGTATAAGTGGGGACAAATAATACTTTCACTGTATATGCGATGCCTCATATGAAGTTTCCCAGGCAGATGGATGGATATATGGTGCCTTAGATGCATATACTCAAAGAGATATTAAAACTGCTTGAGTGAGAAGCAATTGGAACTCAGAAGACAGTCATGGCCTTCAATGGTCACATTATTTGCATGGTTAGATAGCGGTGATGTCTGAAAGAGAAGACAGTATGTGTTGACATATCTCCCCTGGAACTGCTCAGCAAAATTATTTTGTAGATCTTATTGACTGGAGTATATGCACCTTTTCTGAGTACTGTGGGCCCTGTTAGGATTATAAAATTGGTCACTAGAATGTGAAAATAATAGAAATGAAAGCCATTATTATGAATCTCAATTTAGGTAAATAGTATAGTACATTAATGCAAACAAAATCAGTGTGACAAAATAGTGCTAATCATTTTGTTTAAGGAGTTGTAACATTGCAGAAGATTTTTCAGAACTTGAAGCACACTTTTTGCTTTACCTGTTGGCTCACATGTATAGGACCTGCATAAAGGCAGAATATAGAGGGATATGAATAATGCTTTTCAGAATCTGGATTTTAAATCTTGGTCAGTTTCAGTTTTTCAGTGTTTTATGTTCATAGAAATAGAATACTACTTTGATGAACATTAAGTGAACATTACTAGTTGTGAAAATCCACAAAAAGGGACACATAATTTTTTTTCAGTGCTGAGGTTGGGGCCAGAGCTTGCCATATGGTAGAGATGTACTCTACCACTGAGCTACATCCCTTGACTATAGTAAGGAGGCCACTAATTAGTCCCCAGCTACTTAATAGCTCAGCCCTGAAATAATCGCACAGAAACTATAATATTTAAAACACTGCTTGGTCCATTCGCTCTAGCTTCTTATTAGCTAACTCTTACATTTTAATTTAACCCATTTCTAGTAATTTGTGTATCACCATGTGGCTGTGGCTTACCGGCTAAAGTTCCCATGTCTGTCTCTGGTGGGGCTACATGGCTTCTCTCTGACTCCACCCTTCATTCTTCCAGCATTCAGTCCAGTCCTCCCCACCTAGCTCTGCTCCACCCCGCCCTGCTCTGCTATAGGCTCAAAGCAGTTCTTCATTAACCAATGATATTCACAGCATACAGTGGGGGAATCCCACATCACTTGACCAAATCAGATTTGTTTATGAGAGTTATGCTATTCCCAATATAGTGCTATACCTTTAGGAAGAAGAAAATCCAATGAAATGTTTTTTATTTCTTGGGTTTGGGGTTTTTGCTTTTTATTTTTGTTTTGTTTTGTTTTGTTTTGTTTTGTTTTGTTTTGTTGAGACAGGGTTTCTCTGTACAACAGCTCTGGCTGTCCTGGAACTCATTCTATAGACCAGGCTGGCCTTGAACTCAGAGATGCATCCACCTCTGCCTTCCGAGTGCTAGGATTAAAGGTGGGTGTCACCACTACCCTGCCTTGAAATGTTTTCTCTTTCCATGAAGTGAAATAAAATTTAATAGAGAATTTAGTGGTTAGGATAGGATGAGTAGTATTTGAGCCTTTCATGCCTGCCATTGTGAAACTACCATTGCTGGTGCATAATATATACTCAATATATGCTTGCTGCATAATGAATTTTGCACTTAACAGTACATTTCAGAGTTTGGAAAAGACTATAGTGGTTGTTTAAAGTCATATGCCAGAATCACATTCCCGAAGTTCAAGATATTCTGTCCAGGACATAGAATGCTCGTTGAATAATGGGTTTAGCTGTTAGTGGCTAGGTGAATAAGTATCTTATGTCAGAGATTCCCCCAAGATGACCCATAGGTTTGGTTATTCGTTAGACTCACAGGACTCAGCATAACATTTTATTGCTGGATACAAGTTATTGTAATGGCTTAGTGAAGTTGGATCTTAGGGGAAATAAAACACAACAAGATTCTGGAGAACTCCCTGTACAGGCTTTGTGTGCTTCCTTTCCTTTATGAAGGATTATGCAAAATACACTTCCCTCCAGCAGCGAAAATGCAGCAACACATGCGAAATGTTTTCTACCATGGAAGCCTATTAGAAACTCAGCACCCCAGATTTTTATTAGTGACTAATTACATAAATGCTCTGTCTAGTTCATACTGAAATGCCAGACTCCCAGAAGGAAGGCAGGTGTTCAGCATAAAGCACATTGCTTGTGCAGCAAGTCTATTCCCAGTGTGCTACTCTAATCAGTTAACTGTTGACTGGGAGCATTCCAAGAGCCAAGTTCTCAAGATGTCAGCCAACAGCCAACTTTATAAGCATGCCCTTCTAAGGACAGCAATCTCAGGTCTGCTGTATTAAATCTTTAATATGCATAATTCTTCCTCTATCTTAAAACTTATTTTGATTAAAAGATTGTTCCCATGTCAGATAATCACTCATGATAAGATTCTTCTCTTACTTTCAAACATTTAGGTCCTGTTTTGAGTCCAAGATTACGGGAAAAAGAAACATTACCATATTTAAAAATGGAATCTACCTCACTTGGCATACACTGAACTTTTCTGATAAACTAAAGTGTTATGGTTGTTGGAGCTGTGAGGTTAGGAATCCTTGTATCCATGCCTTGAAGATTAGTTTCTTTCTGTCACATTGAGTAGTTGCCTTTAAACATGCCAGCCCTTTATGAGGCTTAGTAACATAGTGCATATATGTTAGAGACAGAGCTGGCACATTTAATTTTTTTTTTACTTTTTGAGATTATAATTACACAAAACCATGGGATAAAATAGTTTACAAAGTAGAGCAAATCAAAAGAGAGAGAGATTTTGGGATACAGCTTCCCAGGTATGTGTATATATTGATGTGTGTCCAGATTGGACATGGGGAAGATATGTCATGTTTTTCTGTGCTCTCACAGAACCATAAGGTTCCCAATTTACTGTATAACTAATGGAGTTGCATTTTATTTGAAATGATTATTTTAAGGGCACAAAAAGGAGAATCGGGACAGAAGATGAGTTAGCTGGAGCGAATGGCTGGATCTGGGCTGACCAGTACTGGAAAGTTTCAGTTTTGTAGCTCTTAGCCTCCTCTCAACCATTTATGGTATGGCTATTAGGAAACGGTTTTGAAGAAACTATCAGCAACAACCAGCGTCTCCAGAATTCTCAACTTGCTTGATTATTTTAAGGAATTCTCAGTATACTTCTGAGTAATTTTCGAGACTTTCTGTGCAATCATATTGCTCAACAAACAGCTCAAGGACTATTATTTCAGACTCTTAAAATCAAATTACTCAAGGTTGATGGAGAGGCAGTAGTTGCTGTAATTGGTCTAAAATCAAGAGTGTGATTTACTTTTAACTCAGATGTCAATTAGAGCTTCTCTTCCTTTGGGAATTAGTTAAACATAGCTTGATTCCTCAATTTCACAACTTGTACAGTCCCTGCATTGCTTTCATGATTTCTTTGAATGTTCAATCATATCTTCTTATATGCCTCTTTGCTATTGAGAAACCAAAAATAGACGTTAGTAGTTGTCGAATGCTAAGACGGGGCAGACTAATAAGGAGGAATGAGGAACGACCATTAATATGGGTTGAGTTAGTAAGGGAGGGACAATGAAATGTTCTAAAATTGAGTGTGGTGAGGGGCAACCTACTCTGAATTTACAAAATAACATCAGAAGTGGGCAAATTGTATGGTGTATGAATCATATCCATATAAAGCTGTTACTTTTTAAGAAGTAAGGGTATGTGTGGATTTATTAGGTTTTTTTCCCCCCAGTTTACTGCCATAAGAGCTGCAGTAGTTTGCCTTGCCACCACCAGTGTAGGAGAGTGCCTATTCCTCACAGCCTCTGAATGTGTTGTCATATTTTTTTTGCCGGTCTGATAGGTGAGAAATGGTGTCTCTGTACATATTTTTTTACTTTGCATTTTCAAAGTTTTGAATGTGCTTGAACATCTTTTCATGCTTGAGGATAGGTTTTGTGAATTACTTATTTATACCTTTCCTTAACTGTTCTATTGAGGGTTTTGTTTTATTTGTTAAGTTCTTAGGAGCTTTTATGTTAGGTATATCAGCCCTTGTCTGTTACTACCCATGGTTATTTATTACACACCATTTCTTCTGAACATTTATCCACTTAAACACCATTCCCCTTTATTATTAGAGATGGCTCAAATACTTATCATGGAATTATTTGAGTGTAGTAGAAATCCTTTAAATTTGCCACCACAGTATCATGCTTTTACAACCACGTTCCTATGGAGCTCTGTTAGTAGGAGAGTGGAGGTCGTAAAACAGACTGGGGCACAATCCTAGTAGATTTGGAAAATCTTTGCTTTTAAGACTCTGCTATGAAATTTCCTTCCCATATCCTCCATTTTAAAGAGGAGAAGCCAATTGCACAATCTTTTTGACCACCTCCAATGCTAAAAATTGGCAGACTCGCCATCTTTGGATAGTAAGACTTCATGTTTTGAAAGTCATTTTTAGAAGGCAGTGAAGGGATGCTACTATTCTGCTTCCTGGACTGTAGATCAACTTAAGAATGAACAGCTACAGTGCTTTTGTTTTTATCCATTCTTATCTGTTCCACTGTCAAGTTCTTTCCGGAATCCTCATTAAGGTTCCTTTTAGAATGAGCCTACATTATTATTATTTTTTGGCAGGCTCTTGACGTCCTGTAGCTGCCTTCTTCTTGACAGTTTGGAAGTTTCTTTAAAGCCTAAACATGCAATTACTGTATGCTGTGCTTTGAACCCCTATCAAAAACTCATGTTGAAATTTAATTGTCATTCTAACAGTGTTGAAAGGTATGACCTTTAAGAGCTGATTAGGCCAAGAGGTTCTGTTCTAGTGAATGGATTAATGCCATCATCACAGGACTAGGTTTGCTATTGAAGGAGAGAATTTCTAAATTTTTTTTAAAAAAAGTATAAGCACAGCCTGGTTCTTTTCACTGTATATCTTTTACATGATTCTTATTATTCTAACATGTTAGGATACATGTCAGGAAGGCACAAAGGTCTTCACAAGATACGATGCCATGCTTTTGAATGTCACAGTCTCTAGAACCAGGAGCCAAATAAATTTCTGTTCATCCTAAGTTATCAGTATTATGGTTTTGTTTTATAGTAATATAAAATGGATTAACACCAGAGGACACAGAAATAGAATTTTGGGACATTTATACCAGATAAATGCAGATGTATGTTCCAGTGTTAAATTGTACTTGAGAGTTCATAGTGATTTTTTCTTATATTAACTAAAAAGTGACAAGAATGTAGAAACCCTTCAATAAATTAGTGGCTAAACAACGTATAGTGCATGCATACTATAGAATACTGTTCAGCAATAAATAAGAATGGACTATAGATATGAGTAATTGAACAATTCCCAAAGGCATTATGCTGTATTTTTTAAAGCCAGTCTTGAAATGTTGGATAGAGTATTATTGTATTTGTATGTCCCTCTTAGAAGGATGAAAGTAGGGATTGAAGAGATGGCTTAATGGTTAAGAACTCATAATGCTCTTCAAGAGGACCAGAGTTCAGTTGCCAACACCAACATCAGATGGCTCACAATCACCTGTAACCTTTGCCCCAGAAGATCCAATGTTCTCTTCTGGACCTGAAGGATATCTACATGTATATAACCCCCATCCACACATACACATAATTTAAAAATAATAATGTTTCATAATATAAAATTAAATAAAGAAGATATCAGTGGTTGCCAGAGCTTAAGGCTAGTGATTAGAATATAATTACAAAGTAGTAGGGTGAAAGAGTATTTGTGGATGATGTAACTGTCCTTTCTTTTTTTTTAAATATTTAGTTATTTATTATGTATACAATATTCTGTCTGTGTGTATGCTCGAAGGCCAGAAGAGGGCACCAGACCCCATTACAGATGGTTGTGAGCCACCATGTGGTTGCTGGGAATTGAACTCAGGACCCTTGGAAGAGCAGGCAATGCTCTTAACCTCTGAGCCATCTGTCCAGCCCCCTGTAACTGTCCTTTCTGATGATTGGTATACTGATTATATGAATCTATGCCTAGGTAGAGTCACAGAACTGTCTACCTAAAATGCCATTTTTGTTTTAATGGGAAGAATAAACAAATCTAGTATAAACGTTAATAAAGTATGAATTTAATTAGCCTAAAAACAATGGAAAGAAACCAAAATGTAAATGTACCTTGAATACCCAGCAAGAGAATTTAGGATTTTTTTTAATTTGGCAGTGAGGAAGAAATAAAAGTACATTGGATGACTGAAAAGTATACTGAGATACAGGTTGTACAAAGAGCACTCTGAAAAGAATATTGTAGTTGAAAGATAGAAAGCACATAAAAGTAAGCCAAAAAAAAAAAAGATTAAGAACGGGAGCTGTTTAGTGTGGCGCTGATATTTTTAGACATTATTATCAAATTTGCAGGAATTAGATGCTAATTTGATTGGCAGAAGAAAATACATTGCTACTAAGCTTTTTTTATTTGAAAGGACTCTTCTGATCTGTGTTGTAAATATGGTGCAAATTGCATAAAATGTAGCACATTAGGCCTTTGAATTAATTATCAAATACTCTATCTTGTGTCAGAATGGAAGTTCTGGAAGGCAGGCCCTGGGACAGAATGACAGAACTAGCTATGTCAATGTTTTTAGACTTGTAACCACGTGAGAATTCTGCTAATGGTGGCTATGTGCCAGATTCCCACTGTAATAGTAACTGACACATGGACTACTTATTATATAGTAGGCTTCATTTTAATGTGCTTTGTGTACACTGTTTGCCTAGTGTCAAAAACCTCTTAGATTGTAGAATTATTTTTGAGATAGGAAAACTAAGACATTGACTTGCTTGCATTCTCACAGAAAGTAAATGGTTATTCAAACCTTAGACAGCTAACTCCATAGCCCAAACTCATGAATGTTATGTTGCGCAACCTCATAAGAGACCATGGCTCCTTGGATGTTGATGAGTAAAAAGAAACACTTGCTAGTAGATTTCTCTGACTTGACAAGTTCTCTTCGATTTTTTTCTCTTTTCTGTGTTACCTGTGGCTATAATTATTTGTACTTTTAACTTTTAATTCCATTTGTCTATAGTTAAACACTATCTTATTACCAAATCCTTCACAGCCAATTGGAAACAAATATCTTCTTATTAGTCCTCATGTCTTGTTTCTAGTATCTTGTGTTACCCTTCTGATATCTCTCTCTTAGTTTATCTTTTTGTTTGTTTGGTTTTTGTTTTTCGAGACAGGGTTTTTCTGTGTAACTTTGGTGCCTGTTTTGGAACTGACTCTTATAGACCAGGCTGGCCACGACTTCACAGAGATCCTCCTGCCTCTTCTTCCCAAGTGCTGGGATTAAAGGCACACGCCACTACTCCCAAGCTTCTTAGTTTATCTTAATATGGAACTCTGTTCTTATTTGTTTCAGAGTTAGAAGATGAGCTGGACTGATGGATTGTTGAGATAAACCAAGATTTCCTTTTCATTAGAGATAGTTCATAGTTGTGAGGAGAAAGGAAGAATGGTTAAGACCCAGGCACATACCAGGAATCTAGGAGGAA
>NW_004949155.1:494794-524323 GCF_000317375.1 Microtus ochrogaster
GAGTGCTGGGATTAAAGGCGTGCGCCACCACTGCCTGACTCAATAAACCAATTCTACCTCATTGCTAATTTTATAAAATGTCAAGGTACATAGCCATACCCATTCATTTACTGATTGTCTAAAGCATTAGATAGCTACAATAGAGACTATGGCCTACAATCTGTGGTATCTGCTGTTTGAGCACGTTACAGAAAAATTTTACCAATCCTTGGTACATGAAATGGATCATCGTACATGACCCGAGATATCTGGTCCTGTAAATGCACAGTTTGAATCTGTCCTATTTGACATAGAGACATTTAAAAGCTCTGAGAATAATCTAGATGTGAGTGGCAGAGGAAGTTATCAAAATGGTATAATAGAGGACTTGGTACAAATAAATAAATAAATAAGAATGGCTTTCACAGACAGCAATAGAGATAGTTTATCAAGAAGCAGCTGAGGTGTTTTGTGCCCGTCCATGTTAAAGAGAAAGTGTGTCCACGCTAAACAACTAAGAAGACAAAGGAGAGCAAATCTGTTTGAGATACATTCCATACATAGACATTCTTCTGCGTTCACAATAAAGGAAAGGAGGGGGTGGAGGTGATAAGTAGAGATCATTTAGTGAGAGGAGACACAAGGGGAACGCATTTTAATTCATGACTTCTATAGAAGCCTTTAGGGAAAAGTAAGAATTGAGCATGCTTTGAATGCAGAATACCATGACTTTAGGCTAGAGGCTTGAGCTTGAATCTTGAATCCATTAGGAAAAAAGTTTTAAAACTAAGTTTCTTGGGCTTAAATCAAACTCCACCACCAAGATATTTAGAAACGCTATTTTTCTTAGCTTCAATTTCATATGTAAAATGAAGATAAAATAATAATTTGTTACAGTTAAATGTGTTAATTATGTAAAGGTCTTAGAACAGTGTGTGGGAGTTAGTAATGAATCTGTAGAGAGAAACGCTAGGAGACTAGGTAAACTTATCTAGAAATAGTTTCTGTAGGTATATTAAAGATGAAAACTGGAGTTTTAAAGTCTGCTGTAGCTGGAACACATACTTTTGTGCTAGAAAACAATCAAGAGGCAGACTTTGGTAATTCCTGCCTTTTTAATTAAGATTTATATTTTAAAATTTATGTTAGAAGTTGAATAATAATTTTCTCTAAAGCCAGAAGACTGCCTAGCTCAGTACACACTAAACATGTATTCACTAAATAATTTCTTAAGTAAATGAATGAGATTTGGGATAGTGGACTGTTACAGAATTCATATTTATGTACTAGGCAGATGACTTTCTCTGGAGATGGTTAAACCTTGAAGATGAATTGGGGAACAGAGTGACTTGCTGGCATGTCAGTCCCTTGGAAGAATGTCAGAAGTTTAGATAAGGTATGATCAAGGATTATACCAGGAATGTGGAACCTGTGAATAGATGATTATTCTAGAATCTTCTCCAGGACTTCTGGCTCTGGGTTTTTTATTGTTTAACTGTATTGCTTCTGACATTACAATGGGGATCTTCAAACAAAAAGCCAACGTCATTTGAACAAATGTGGTATCTGGTGCACACAATCAGAAATGGACCTAAGCTTTATTAGGGGAGGGCATTGGCATCAAGGTATTATTTCATACCTCAAAGAGTACTTTACCAGGTGAGTCTGTAGCACAATGATAGCATATAGGACTTACAGTTTTGTCTTAGACATATTAAAAGAGTCCAGGGAGCTTCCCCTTCTCAGTGAAAGGGAGTGACCAGAACCGCACTTGAGACAGAAAGCCCCAGGAAATTGACTGTTCTCTCAGTAACGAACATTTCAAATAAAAAGGAGAGAAAAGGAGACAAAAGTTACAAGTAGCAGTAGCAGGGACTTACTACTAGAGACCGAAGAAAAAAAATAACTTTTGTTTTCTACACTGAATGAGAGCAGCTCTAGGATGCCATTAACAAAAAAAAAAACAAAAACAAAAAACTCAAAGAGTTGTTGGTCTGGTGGCCCCAGACCTTGGTGAACTACACACTCATGAAACTCAGACTGTGTATCGCAAGACCATATGCTGAAATATTGCTAGAAGGATGCAGGGAAGAAACTGTATCATAATTGCCCAATATTCATCAAGGTAGGGATTTGGTAGGAGCCAGAGTCTACAGGGGAACACAGACACAGTTTCCATGCTATATGCTGGGCATGGGAAGGACCATCCAGGGGCAGGTCCAACATTTACAACCAGACTTCTGAACGACCTTACAGAAGTGGCTAATTAGCATATTTAATTCAACCCATGAAAGATAACTCATCAATAGGACCAGCATTTGTGGTCCAGCCTGGCAGATATTTGACAAGCATCTGAGTCTCTAGGAAGGAATACTGAAATTTGAGATTGTTACCAACAGACAGGCAGGACTCTATTCAAATTCTAAACCATTACCTCTTGCCTTTCACATCTGCTCCGTCTCTGTTCAGTACCTAAGGTCAGCTTGTCCAAACAGTGCTGGCCTACTCTGCTGTCTCCTCTCTTGCTCGTTCTCTCTCTCCCCATCACCCCTTTCTTCCCTTATCTATTTTTTCTATTCTTTTCCTTTTCAAAGTCTTTCCCAAAGAATATAAGTTGGCCTGATTTGTGGGACTCCTATACCTGTGCCCCGAGAGCAGAGAGTGTTTCTCATTGTCTGATTGCTTTCCTTTACCTCTCCTTTTTCTTCTACTTTTAATCAGAACTACCTCATCTCCATACCTTGTCCCTATTGTCCCACCCTTCTACTTCCATTTCTCTCTCCTATATTTTGTCTATCAACCCAATACCAATCATTCATCTTACACTACTTTTTCCCTTCCACTCATACACATAGTAAGTAGTATTGTGAAGACTAAAAGAGCTCCATTTATGCTAGGCATCCATGTTAGTACCCACTAGTCCTTTGCCTCTGACTCCAGTCCCTAGAAGATTCCAGTCCCTAGAAGTTCCCAGTAACCTTCACTCAGTAACCCCAACACAGAAATGTACAACCATGACCATATATTTGTTATGATATGACTTGTTTTTTTTCCTCTGTAACGTGCATGTGCAGTCAAGGACTGTTTTGAAGTCACATTGACTACCTAGCCTTGGCAAATCAAAACACAGATCAGAAAGCTCTTGGGTTTCTTGTATAGATACTCAAGATCTTCTTGTGGTTTTTAGGCTTTATAAATCCTTCCCTCACCCCCATTTGCATTCCAACCTCAAATTTTGCTCAGAGATTATTGTTCTCAGACTAGCTTTAATAAATTTAACTAATTATAATTCAGATTGAGTTAATGGCCTTTTCTCGGGGGGTCACAAACTCCACAACATTTGGAGGCCCCAGCAAGATCCCTGGGAGACTCCCAAGACTCAGGGCTGGAGTCCAGGATAGGCCCCAAGTGGGAGAAAAACCAAGGCAAACTTCATAGGCCCTAGAGATCTCAAGATCACAGCTGCTACAAATTAATGGTCACTAGTCAGGGATAGGCTCCAAGTGGGAGCAAGTCCAAGACACAGTTGATAGGTCCAGATTATGACCTCCCCATGTTTGCAAATTGAAAGCAA
The DNA here is from genome assembly GCF_000317375.1 of Microtus ochrogaster. NCBI lineage: Eukaryota > Metazoa > Chordata > Mammalia > Rodentia > Cricetidae > Microtus > Microtus ochrogaster. The sequence goes on from NW_004949155.1 coordinate 498,348, forward strand.
AGCAAAAGTAAGAATTGCTGGTCAACATGCTTCTGAAGCTTGGACAAATCAGTCAGTTGTTCTTTTCTGTTTTGGAGGCCAGACACTTGGAAGGACAAAAGGGAGATCAAATGCGATCAGAGACCTAGTAACTGGGGCAAAGAAGACATCCTACCATACTGGTTTTGGTGTATAAATGAAGGTAGCCACCACATGTCTGGGGTCTTCTGGACTTCCCTGATTGTATTCTTTTTACAGTGTTATCTTTGTTTGTTGGTCTTGTGTTTTCAATTTTGTTGCGGAGATGGGAGTTGGACTGAGCCCAGCCAAATAGCCCCTGAGCTGCATGCTATAAAATTTTGAGGATTTCCAAGAGGCAGACTGCTTCTGACTGACGCCATGTTAGTTCCTTCCTGCGCTTCCCATTGGCTCACTGGAGCCTGCTATTTAAGTCCCACTGGTATATACCAGGCATTTCTCTAAGTCCTCCTGTTTGCAGTCCTTTTGGCTTTTTCCGTTTCTGAAGGCTGTTTTTTGCTTGCTGGTTCTATCTCCCAGCTGGCTCCATGGAGCTCTAGCTGGCACCACCCTATGCACTGCTAAGCAGGAGCCTCTTCTCTCCCCGCAGCCATGTGCAGCCCTCCTGGACATCATTCTCTTATTCTGCTGCCTGCTGCTCTCTGACATGCTGCAGCAGGCTTACACTGAGAATTTCTTTTCTCTAAGCCTTCTTTGATCTCTGATTGCTCTGGTCTCTCTGATCACTGGGTTTGGTTTTACAGGGATTCAGGTGTCCTTTGGGTATGGATAATATTGAAACATTGTTTTGTTTTGTGTTGTTCTATTTTATTAAATAATAAAGATGTCCCTGAGCCATGGAGATGCACACCTTTAGTCAAGCACTCAGGAAGCAGAGGCAAGCAGATCTCTGAGTTTGAGTCCAGCCTGGTCTACAGAGAACAGAGGACAGCTAGGGATACACAGAGAAACCATGTCTCAAAAACAAAACAAAACAAAAACAAAGACAGACAGACATACAAAAACCCAGCTGGCTCTGGAGCTGGGTTATGGTATCTGCTCCTTATGGGTCTCTTGCTCCAAACAAACTTGTTTAAAAGGTTTCTTCAAAATCTCTGTGTTGGGTCAGACAGGCACTTCTGGCTCTGATAGGGAAAGGAAAAACAAAACAGCCCAGGAAAAGACACTATGTGCTTTAAAATAGCTTTGAAAAAGTAGACTATTTCAATAAGATTTACTGCTGCTTACCTCATACTACTTTTCATGGTTTTATTTAACTCCAGGAAACATTTGTTAAAATATAGACTCATCTCAAGATTTATAAGACCTTTGTATAAGCTTTCTGTACCTTATGTTTTATAAGCTTATTAAATGTGGTTATAAATTTGTAAAACAACAAAAACAAACAACCAAACAAAAAACAACCTGATGCCAACCTTGTCTGAGTTCCCATAGATATCTGGAAAAGTACGTATTAAGCTTTTTCAGGTTGTCTGCCTCCATCTGCGCGCACACACACACACACACACACACACACACACACACACGTAAAATAACACTCTCCATCTAAAATCTCTCGATAATTACTCTTGATATGCCTACTTAAAATAATCAGAGTTATGCTTGCTTAAAGTTGATATTTCTTCACAAAAAAGGGAAGGAGATAGGCAAAGTCATTGGACCTTTACCTAAGCATCTAGTCACTCCTCCTAGCTAATTGATACAATTAGGCCCTAATTGCATGAGGCTTCGTGGTTTTTTGGAAAAGCTATGGGTATACAGGCTAAAAGCAAAGAATAATGAGGGTGTCTACCTATACAGCAATGAAAGGTTGCTTTATATATACAATGGGTAATGTACAGCACACCCCTTAGGAAAACTTTCTTACAACAAATGATAATTTTTTTTTTACTCTTATGTCTCATGTTCTTTATTTAAATCTTTTTTTCAAGACAGGGTTTCTGTGTGTAACAGCCCTAGCTTCCCTGTAACTAGCTCTTGTAGACCTGGCTGCCCTCAAACTCACAGAGTTTGTCTGTCTCTGCCTCCTGAGTGCTGGGATTAAAGGTATGTGCCACCACCACCTGGTTATTTAAATCTTTTTAATCAAATGATTCATATAAAAATGAAGATGGCTAAATGTAATTACAGCTATCTAGCCCTTGACTTATCCTCTCTTGGTTCTTGTTTACAAATATGAAAGCCACTGAAGGCCATTGATATTCAAAGCTCTTGCTGAAATGTAAACTTCCTTTCTCTAAGGATCTATAAGATCATGGTGGGGCCCATGAGGTAACTTTTAAAATTCCTTTAAAAAACTTTAATAGTTAAAAATCTATACACAGGTAATCTTAATTTGCAACTGTGTGCTTATATGTAAATTGAAATCAACTCTTATCTCCTTTTTAAACTAAGGAGGCAATAACAGTCTCTGTAGTAATAGGGAGCTGTGGGGCTGCGTCCCCAGTACCCCAGCCACCTGGCTAGCTTATGCCCCGAAATAATTACATGGACACTGTATTCTTTTAATCACTGCTTGGCCCATTTCTATCTAGCCTCTTCTAGGCTAACTCTCGCACCAGGACTAGCCCAACTCTAATAATCTGCTGTAGCCCACAAGGTGGCTTACCAGGGAGATTCTAGCCTACGTCCATCCTGGGTCAGAGCTTCATCACAAGTGTCTCGGAGAGCAGAGCTGTCCCCGTGTCCGCCCAGGAGAGGGGAGCATGGCGTCTCTGCTCCAGACAGCAGAGCTGTCGAGTCTGAGCTCACTTCCTCTTCCTCCCAGCATTCTGTTCTGTTTACTCCTCCCACCTATGTTTTAACCTATAAGGGCCAGCCAAGCAGTTTCTTTATTTTTTTAACCAATGACCTTTTTCCATCAAGTCTCCAAGATATTTTGGACTAGGATGGATTTTTATGTGATGATTATTTTGTTCTAAAAATAAAAAAATAGTAAAAATGTATGCTTAATAAATTAGATTTGATGAATAAAGTTTATAAATTCATAATTTCTACTCTGTTTAACAATAATGGACTTAAAGATACATGCCTAGCCTCTTTGTCTTTGCTAACTTTGTTAAGCTTTAGGTGTTTATATTAAACTGAGCCATACCAAAAAAAAACCTGTAACACTCTGTACTGTTAATTATATAAAAGAATCAGAAAATTAAGGTTCCTGATCTCTTTGTGGGCTGTGTTTATGTTTTTTAAAGATTCTCAGACTCTTTATGGACTTCAATTATTATTTAAAGTTTTATTTTGATACTAAAAGGGCTTCAGTTTAAAAATGGAATTTTTAAGGCTAAAACTTAATAGGAATAAAAGTATAATATCCTAATCTTATAAAAGTTACTAACTTGTAAACTGTTAAAGATAACTAAAATATACCAGTTAATGGTCAGTCACCCTAAACATGATCACATTCGTTAATGTGCTCAAAACTATGTTTATAGTCACGCTAAGTAGAAATGTAATTCATTTACAAATGCAAGCTTAAAGAAAGAGACCAATTTATACCTCCCTTTCTATAGTCTTCTACATATATTTTCAAGGTTAGACCTAAAGCAAGTAACTAAAAACAAGAAGAGTTTCTTTAAAATAAGGTATGCTTAACAAGTTAAAATAATAGCCCTTAAATTCCTCAGCAGTCTACTGAATATGAGATTCAAATTTTTCAATAAAAAAGCTTCCTGTGATAGACAAAACTAGTTCCTAGCTGCAGCCCTAAGTTCTCCTTCAAAGAAGACTACTGGGAACAAAGGACTCCACGTGAATTGCAGTAACGGTAACCACTGGGAAGAGTTGCCATATACCTCACCCACTGCCAGTCCCCTCCCCAAACTATAGACAAGCAGGACACTGGAGAAGTGACTATCCCCATTTGCCTCATCAAGGTAGGCTAGTATCTCAAGTTCCTCATCCACAGCAAAGTCTCTCAGACTTAGTGGGCATGGCATCTGATATTGCCCAGTGTGACAGTAGAAGAGTTAATACTGTCCTGTGTAATAACTGAAGACTGACACCACCCTGACCTCTGTGTGCTGTGAATACCATTGGTTAATAAAGCAGCTGCTTAGGGCCTATTGCAGTGCAGAATAGGGCAAGGCAGAAATTCCAAACAGAGAAAGGAGGAAAGAAGGCAGAGTCAGGAAGATGCCTTGTAGCTGGTGGAGGAGAAAGACGCCTGTGGGATCCCACTGGAACTTTACAAGTAGGCCATGACCTCATGGTGATACACAGATTGGTGGAGATGGGTTAGTTTAAGAGCTAGCTAGCAATATACCTAAGTGACTGGCCAAGCAGAATTTTAATTAAAACAGTTTTTGTGTAATTATTTCTGGTTCTGGGTGGTCAGAAACAAACAAGCAGCCTCTTACTACAAGTTGGCATGACAACATGGGCTGAATACATCCGCATAAAACCTGAGAGAGCTTGAAGAAAAATTCTAGACACACACTCACATGGTAGCACCATTTTCTCCGGTGGGGTCTGTTTACCAGAAGCAAGCAGAAGCATAATTCCTTTCAGAGAAGTCTTCCTGACTCAGCAGTAGTGGCAAAAACTGTGTGGCTCCTTTAAGAAGATTTCCTGGTCCCTGCTAGTTGCATGAATGAACAGCTATGGCTTTTTCAGAAGGCTGAGCATTTGAATGGGTTTTTTTGAGCAGAATGCAACAGGTTAATAGATGGCGAAGTGTGTCCCAGGAGCTGGGGAAAACTCACAGAACTGGCAGTAAACAGACCTCTGCCATGTTCAACTGGGCAGAGCCAAAAGGCAAAGCAGCCTTAGTCCTAGCCATGCCATTTAACATTTTAAGAAAAAGTCCTAGCCAGAAAAGGATTACACATAAGTAATAAAGAAAATTCAGATGGAAAAGACTTCTAAACGGGTCCCAGTGTTGGATAAGTGTATATGGGCTTGGATAGAGAGAAGAAAAAAATATAAAAAAATCAAAGTCTTTGAAGAGACAGAGTTAAAACAGTCATAGATTAAAGGAGTAAAGAAAGAGAAGCCACGTGAAGATGAAATATACATAGAGTCTGGATTATGTATATTATTATGTTTTCTTTGAATTTTTTTTACTATGAATGAGCTAAGTACAGAGAGACATTTCACTGTATGGGCTGCTAAACTAAACATATATGTATATATATAGTTTAAAGTTATCTAGACTTCAAAATTTAGGTTTAAGGATATGTTGCCTTGGAAAAGAGGTTCTGCTTTTGTTTCCACAAAGGATGAGAACTGGTGTATTCCTTCCAGACTAATATGGTTTTATGGAATAAGACCCCTTGAAAGGTCTCCATGAACCCTAAAAAATACTCTACCCAAAAAACAGCAGAAAGCAGTTTTAAGAGAACTATGACCAAATTCCAAAATATTGTTTATAAATACTTGTTTATATTTAAAGGGGATATGATATAGAGATGAATACTTTGCATTGGTATGGATCTTGGCTTATTGATACAAATTTAAGGTCAATTTTGTTATATGTATAATTCTGCTCTTGATTAAGGTATTGTGTTTATGCAGTTCATTTAAAATATAATATATAATTAAGAAATACAGGTTAATAGATAGTCCTCTATAATAGTCAAACTTGTAGTTAGGTTAGTTACGTTTTCTAGACGTACAAAGATATATTTCAGATGGGTTGATAATCTTCACATTTTTCAAAGACTAACAGAATATGACATTTAAAATGTTTTAAGAACTTAGGAATTTTCATTGACAGCGAGACACACCTGCTTCTGGCAGAACCAGTCTACTTCAAGAGGATGATGGGCATGGAAGAGGCTCCTTATGGAGTTTATTAGCAATTTGGGCAAGAAACTTCTCTTGCCTAGACAGCTTGATGTTATGCTGTATTAACACACTGCACATGCAGGACCTGCAGGGAAAAAATGACAGCTGAACTTGCAAAAGAAGGTGAGACAGTCCTTCAGGGTTCCTGCTTCATGAAAAAGTCTGCCAGACATTCTGCAGGACACAGGAGAAAATAACTGACAAACTGCCACAATAGGCAGAACTGTCTTTGAAATTTCCTGCTTCATGGAAAAGTCTGTTGGATACTATGGGCCTTTAGGCTGAAGATGGATGCCCCAATGATACAGAAGAACTCTGGGTGACTGTCCAGGCAGGGAGATGTCTCTGTCTATTTTAGAGTTTTGGAAGTTGCTTACACTGCACTTCCTGTTAATTTAGGTAATAATATATCCTTCTGGAGTCTTTGATGGAGTTGAAGAATAGATAGTTATAATTATAGTTTTCTTTAGTTATGAAGATAAAGTAGATATAAATATTATAACTGTAATTCATGCTTGATACCTGTTTTGTTATATGTAATTTTAATATGTTAAAGTTAAAACCTTCCTTTTTATTTAGACAGAAAACGGGAGGTGATATGGGATTCCCCTCTGTATGCTGTGAATACTATTGGTCAATAAAGAATCTGCATTGGGCCTATTGTAGCACAGAACAGGGCAAGGCAGAAATTCCAAGCAGAGAGAGGAGGAAAGAAGGCAGAGTCTGAAAGATGCCATGTAGCTGGTAGAGAGGAAGGATGCTCACAGGAGCCCACTGGAACCTTGCCAGTAGTCCATGACCTCGTGATGATGCACAGATTGGTGGAGATGGGTTAGTTTAAAATATAATAGCTATCTAGCAATACACCCAAGTGATTGGCCAAGCAGTGTTTAATTAGTACAGTTTCTGTGTGATTATTTCGGGTGGGTGGTTGGGAATGAACAAGCAGCCTCCGACTATATCTGTCCTTCACTAGGAAACCATCAAGATCACCATGGAGAAGCCTAGAATAACTGTCTGTAGCCTTTTAATTGATACACAGGCCATTTGGATTATAATTTTTTCTGTAATGTATCCTACCTGGTATCTGATGATGTTGATGACTTTATCAGTTTAACAGCAGCAAACACCCAGCCCCTTCCCCTACCCGCAATGGAAGCTGCCTGGTCAGCCCATTTCATGTACAAAACTCAGGACTTGTTTGCTCTAGAGCTACTAGGTCTCCTCCTAAAAATGGCAAACATACAGTTTACCTTACTGACAAGGCTAGGAGGGAAGTGATTCCAGGTTTCTGAATTCAAGTTGTAAATATCTGAAAAAATAACTTAAAGTATATTAAGAGTAAGGACATATTTTATATTTTCTTTCTCACTATGCTGTTGTTTTATTAAGACTCCAAAAGTTCAGAGTTTTAACGTTAATCTATGGAGTTTGGATAAGATATTAATCTAGCTCTGGTAAAGCACTGACTACTATTATCATAGTCACGAGCTCAAGATTTTAAATTTCCTTTGGTTGTTTTCTAAATATTGACTTAAAGTGCTTCTCATTATGCTGAAAACAGCTCTGTCCAATCTATATATATCCAGCCCTCTGGGCAGAGGAAAGACAACCTTTAATCCAGAATCAGCTTTTGGGTCCCTACCCCTCTGGTATTCCTCAAAGGCTTGAGTCTACTCAAGCTATTTACAGACACTTATTAACTGCTTTTTCTACAACGAGGCTTTCAGTCCAGATTACAAACAGTGGCAATGCTAATATATATCTAAAACTTTTATCTCTTTTTGTAAACTTAAAAAATTCATGTAAGCTTCTGTTATGATTTATTGCTTGAGTGAGACCTTTGGTGGATCCCATGACAGGTGGAGGACAATGGCAGATAAGGGACAGACAGATACACCATGCAGAGAGATCGTGGGTATGAACAGTTTATTTAGTGTGTATTGGAAGGGCATAAATGTAGGGGAGGTATGAGAGAAGAAGAGAGAAAGATTGAAATAGAGGGGTGGGGGGTAAGAGGAGAGAGAAGAAGGAAATGGGGTAGAGAAACAGAAAGGTGGCTCTTCAGAAGGACGAGGAGGGAGGGAGGGAGGGGAGAGAGAGAGAGAGAGAGAGAGAGAGAGAGAGAGAGAGAGAGAGAGAGAGAGAGAGAGAGAGCCCGCACAAAGATCAGCTTGCCTCAGAGGGGGAGGGGAGGACTGGGAGTGGGTGGAGCTTGGCTCTTACAGGGACAGGGTACCCAGGTAAAAGAGAGGCCAGCATAAAAATCCTAACAGCTTCAGGGAATCACGACTTAAATCGACCAGGCCAAAAGAGACTCGAGATAAGTACTCCTGTCATGTCAGTAAATATCCTAAGCTTACCTACATATTGTTTGCTCCCGTTGGTCTTGAGACATCTCCCATGGCCCCATCTACAAGGGTCATAAGACTGGAAATTTCAAATGTACACCCAAGATAAAGATTTTCCCCTAAACTGCTTAACTTTCCCTCTTTCCTTCATCTATATCTGTCCTAGCAGATTTCCAGTCAATAAAGACTGCAAACTGCTCCAAACCCCAACCTCAGGTGTCCTGCAGGACCAGCGATCCCTGACCTTGCTGGAAAGCAGAGGGAAACCAGAGGCTTCTGCTGAAATGTCTACCAGTGTGAGCCTCTGCTTCAGCTTACTATTCCAAACTACTCCAGATCTACCCGCCCTTTGCTAGCCCCAGGTGGTCCAAGGGAACCTAGACAGCAAACCAGATGTCCCCTGCCCCCTCCCTGCCTTTGACCAGCATTCCTGCATCCCTGGGCCCTGACAATGACATGCTAATTTTAGCTGAGAACAGTTACATTAATATTAGATCCAAAGAAAATAGTTCCTTTCTACCAAAAGGAGCTGCTTGTCTTCTCTCTTGCAAACGGGACAAATAGCTACCTGTGAGCCGACTAGCATGCCAAAGCTCATGCTGGGCCCCAGGCTCCTTCATTATCATAAAGACCTGTTAAAACAGGAGAGTAGGAGAGTTGCAAAAACTTGCAAAACATTTACTCAAGATGGTGGGGGGGGGGCTAGTATGTGATTGAATGGCTTACTTAAGGGTTACTGAATTTTACCTGGGTAAAGCAAATGCTTCTTTTCTCTGTTTTGCCTATACATTCTACTGTTCATTTGTAAATATTAATGTCAAGCAGTATAGATACCATACTATCTAAAATCATACCTAAAATCAAATTTACCAAGTTATTCTCCTCGAGCTAATTGGGAATGTAAAGGACTAAAATTCTCTCCTGTTACTTCTGGATGTTACCATAGGCCCTTGTATCATAAACTGGCTACTTACACACACACAGTCAACACAAATAAGATATCAACTTTTTTCTCTACATAAATGTGCTTTAAGATTTACTTTAATTTTACTTGTGTATATATGTTTGTGTAAACATGTCCTGTGTGGGTGGAGGTGGTGCCCTCGGAGGCACCTGTCTAATCCACCTGCCTAATGTGGATACTGAGAACTGAACTCAGGTCCTCTGGAAAGGTAGCAAAAATGCTTACCTACTAAGCCATTTCTTCAGACCCCTGCACATAAATGTGAATCGATTATTTGACTCCTATGTTCTAGAGCCACTGGGGAATGTGATGACTAAAGAAACTCCATTTTATGCTCAGCATCCATCTTAGCACCCACTAGCCATTTGCCTCTGGCTCCAGCCTGCAAGATTAATTCCCAGTGACCTTGACTCAGTGACCCGCCCCCCAGAAATGCACAGTCATGACCATCTACTGCTTTTTGGTTTCTGTAACCTGCTTATGCAGACAGTCAAGGAATGTTTTGAGGTTGCCTTGACTACGTAATCTTGGCACAACAAAACAGTTCTTGGCTTTTTGCACAGATACTCAAGATCTTGTGGTTTTTGCCTTTTAAAAGCCTTCCCTTACCACCCTTCCCCTTTGCACAGCAATCTCAAATTTGGCCTAGAGATTATTGTCCTGTTAGTAGTTTTAACAAATTTACCTCACTATAATTCGGATTGAGTCTATGGTTTTTATCTCAAGGGGCACAAACTCCATGACAGTATTTTAGTATATACAGTACTATCAGATTTCCTTTCTTCTTTACAGTGATTGTTATTTGAGTACTGCTGTATGTTCATAGTGGGCCTATACTTTACTAGTGCTTGTTTTGGCAGACAGTATTCTACTTTCAGGGGAGCCTTGGGCATATTGAGCCTGGTGAACCAAACACCAACATATCAGAGAAAAATTATATCTCTAGCCTATGATAACCTTGTCCCTTATGAACACTGCAAATAATTTCACTGAAAGAGTAAGGATGCTTGCATCTTGAAGTGAACTAGAAGCTTTTTCTTTCCTGGCTAGTTTTCATAGTACCTACTACACATGGTGGTGAAGAAGAAAAGATACCAACAGTCTTACCCATCTATGAACCCTAAAAACTACAATACCAATTTACCAGAAAAGATATACCCACTGGAGCAATAGCGGTACCATTGATATGGGGAGTAACTGACTGTTCTCTGATTGGATTTGAGGCATACTATATAGGTGGAAATTCATCCCTGGTACTGTAAACTGAGTTAAAAGGAAAACCCACAGCTAAGAAGATCATAGGCCTTAGTGGTGGGCTTACTACTTTTGCTTAGCTAAACTATCATAGTATGAAACATCCTCTATGTATTTATGCTTATACTTAGAAACAAATGCTGCTTTCAGCCTAAATTGGAGAGTCTTCTTTTCAGTCAATGGTGGTGATGCAGAGAGGTGATACACAAGGTAACTGAGAATAATTGACAGTTCAGTGTCTGGTTCTAAAGAAGATATTTATACTCTCCTCTCTATGGCTCATGGGACTTCACAGAAGAAGGAGTGAAAAAAATGTAAGAGTCAGAAAATAGAGAGAAGGTCTGCAAATGCTATCTTCGGGGTATGATGCAGTACTGCAATCATGATCTCACAGCAGCTGTGTTTGTCAGTATTGGTGCTATATACGACTGAACCAGTCAACAGTTAATCAGGGAGGGACTCCTGGGGCCCTAGCTCTGCTGAACTGTTGAATATGGATGGCCTCTTGGGGGCAACAGTAACTGTGTTCAGTTGTTTATCCACTGGTGAACACACCAGGCTCCAATGGATCATTTCAAACGTGCAGTTACAGAGGTTGACCTGGTTAGAAATTATTTGGTCATGAAACATAACATATAGCGAGCATGTAGAAAAAAACGTTTGAAAAAAGAGGGATATTTGGCAGGAGTGGGAGGGTGAGTCTAGAGAGTGGGAGGTGAGACTAATCAGAATGCATGATATACTTGCATGAAATCGTCAAAAACCAAACTTAATAAAAGATAAATAAAAATATAAAAAGAATGATTTAAAAAAATAAAATCCAAAAATTAGCTAACTTGAAATGCACAAGTCCTAATGCAAAAAAAAAATCCACAGGAAATTTGCAAAACCAAGGTAGCATGACTTCATCAACAATTATTAATCCCAAAGTAATTAGTGAGTTAAATGAAATCTCAGACAAAAATTCAAAAGAATGATTAAAAGTGTACATAAAGAAATCACAAAGAACATGGACAAACTCCTGAATAAATTCCAAGAGAACAAACTTAATAAAATATAGAAGCCAATATAGGATTCAATGAAAAGATAAATACTCAGCTATTAAAACTGAAATATTGGAAATGAAAATTAAAAATTTTAGTAAGTCAAATAGAAAGCTATTCAATAGAATGGAACAAGAAGAAACAGAAAAGCGGGGCTTGGAGAAAAAGTAGACGAATTGGAACATCACACAATAAACTGAATAAGAAAGTATGAACAGAACATACTGTAGAATACTATGAAAAAAGCAAATGTGTGGATCATGGGCATAAAAGCATGCTAAAGACAAAAACCATTTTCAGTAAATCTATAGAATAAAAATTCTCAAATCTAGGAAATGAGATGATCATCCAGATACAGTAGGCATTTCAAATACCAAACAGACAAAATCAGAAGAGAAGCCCCTTGTCACATTACAGTTAAAACACTATATATACAAAGCAAAGAAAACATATTGAAAGCTGCAAGAGAGAAACACCAAGTCATATGTAAAAACAGCCTCAGTAGAATAGCAGCCGATATGTTTCTCAACAGAAACTTTAAAAGACTTGGAATAATGTATTTCAAGTTCTAAGAGACAACTGCCAACCCAGACTAATATCAGTAAATCATCAAGACCATCTGTTGTAATTGAAGGAGAAAGAAAGCTCTCTATGGTAAAAGCAGGCTAAAGCAATTTATGACCAAACAACCAGTTCTATAGAAGATACTGGAAGGAATACCTCAGATTAGAGAGAAAGATAATCAGGCTACAAGGAGGAATGAACCATACTCTTACAGTAGTTAAACAAATAAGGGACCAGAAAATAGCAAAACGTACAAAATTAACAAAATGAAGCTTCTAGGTGGGTACCAGCTTGATTTCTACATGTTCTGCAACTCAAGCATGTCCTTTTTTGTTTTTTTAATCAACAGGGTCTTATTAAATTCTGGAGGGTAACCAAGAGCATGGAAGGATACCCTCTAATGTCTATGGGACCTCACTGGCTAGCAACTCCAAAAGAAGAAACCCATGTTTTGCACTTGGCTTATTTAGTTAGCCTGTGGTGCCTAGTAATGGCATTGCTGCCACATTATAGACCAACTTCATTTTAAAACACACACACACAGACACGCACACATTCACACCTCTCCTACACACACATTTCTCTAATACACACACACACACACACACACACACACACACACACAAATCACCTTTCTGTTCTGTGATAAATACTATTACCAAAAGCAATTTGGAGATGAAAAAGGTTATTATATTTTACAGCTGATAACCCATCATAAAGGGAAATCAGGGCAGGAGCTTAAGGCAGGAATCTGGAGGCAAGAACTGAAGCAGAGACCATGGAGGAATGCTGCTCACTGGCTTATTATCTGGGTTCTCATCAATTTACCTCTTTTTACCCTTTTATTGAAAATAGATGATTTTCTCACATATTTCCTGACTACAGTTTTCCCTCCCTGTACTCCTCCCAGTTTTTTCCACCTCACATCCCATCTAAATCTATTTCCTTTCTGTCTCTCACTAGAAAAAAACACAGGCTTCTAAGAGATAATAATAAAATACAACAAAATAAAATATAAAATAAAACAAAAACTAACACATTAGAGTTGGACAAGACAAATGAATGAAGGGAAAAGAGCCCAAAAGAAGGCACAAGAATCAAACACCCACTCATTTGCACCCTCAGGAATCCCATAAACACATTAAACCTGAGCCATAAAATATATATGCAGAGGACCCAGTGCAGACCTATGGAGGCCCTGTACTTACTGCTTCAGTGTCTGTGTGTTCATGTGTGCCTCGCTCATGTTTTCTTAGTGTCCTCCATCCCCTTTGGATCTTACACTCTTTTCTGCCTCTTTTTTGTGGGGTTTCCTGAGCCCTGAGGGGAGGGGTTTGATGGAGACATCCCACTTAGCACTAAGTGTTCCAAGAACTCAACAATCTCTGGGTAATGTCAGTCTGTATTTGTTCCCATCTGCTGCAGGAGGAAGCTCCTCTGATGATGGCTGAGCGAGGCACTGTTCATATTTGTCTTTCTTACCCCTTACACCTTCCATGACCACTTGCTCAGGGGTAGCACTTCCACATTATTCAAGAAAATTCCCCCAAAGACTTGCTCATAGGCCAGTCTCATGGAGGTGTTTTCTCCATTGAATTTCCCTTTTCCCAGATGATCCTTGCCTCTGTCAAAATGACAAAACAACAACAACAAAACCCTGATGGACATAATCGACACAGAGGCTGATGGAAGTACATATAAGTACAGGTGAATGAGAGGGGACTGAGAGGTAGATAGTGAGCCCAGAAAAAACCCACTATTGACTACCGAGGATTGAACAGTTATATTGAACAGCAATATAGCATCAACCCCTAGCAGAATTCCTAAATTATGTGTTAAACAAACCACAAAAAAAGAGCCTTTATATTCTGCTGGTGGAAATGTTAACAAGTGTGGCCACTACATAAATCAGTGTGGAGCTTTCTCAAAGGGCTAAAACCAGTATGACTACTAAAGAAAACAGTATGGAGATTTCTCAAAAAACCAAAAAGAGATCTATCACATAACCCAGCTATACCACTCCAGAGTCTTTACCCAAACAACTCCAACATGTCACAGAGATCCTTGCACATCAACAATTATTGCTGTACTTTCTACAGCTGTAATGTACAGAAGCAATGTAGGTATTTCACAACAGAGGAATGGCTATATGCTATATACACATGATGGAGTTTTTTCAATCATGAAGAATGAAATTGTCATTTTCAGGAAAATTGATGTAGTTAAAGATATTCAGATTAAGACAGTATCAGGCAAATATATTTTCTCTTATTTGTGGATCTTAGACTTTCTATAAATACTTGATAAGATGCATGTATGATGTAAAAGTAGAAGAAAAACTGTCTAGGGAAACAAAGAGTACTAAAAGAACAGATTGGGGTGAGAAAGGAGAGAGTATGGATGTATGGAGGCATGTGCTCATATGTATGATATACCTTTAGGAAAATGGCCTTATGTGGCTGGAGAGATGACTCAGTTGTTAAGAGTGCATATTGCTCTTTGCAGAGGACACAAGTTCAGCTCCTAGCATCCAAGTGTGGTGGCTCATATCTGTCAGCAACTACAGCTCCAGAAGATCTGATGTTCTCTTCTGACTTCTGTGGGCACTTGAATTCACCATGTGCCCATACCCATACAGAGACAAACACACACATAGACATGTGCGTGCATACACACACACACCCCATTAAAAATAAAATAAATCTTTTAACAACATCTATTTTTATTTGTTATGTGTATTGGTGTTTTTGCTAACACACATTTTTTTTTTGTGCATACCAGATAGATAGTTATGAGCCACCATGTGGGTGCTAGGAACCCAACCTGTATTCTCTACAGAAACAGCAAGTGCTCTTAACCACAGTACCATCTCTCCAATCCCCAAATAAAGTAAATATTTTAAAAATGAAAATGTCCCCATGTAGCACAGTGCATGCACAATGAATATACACAATGGCATTTTACAAAAGCAGTAACAATCCATGGCTTTGGACCAGGCAATTAATTCTACAGTCCCTTCTAGCATTACTGTGCTAGCATCAGATCCCTTGTAGTGTATTAAATAAACTAGTCCCTTTATACTTGGAGGAAAAGCCCCTTTCCAGATGATTCATTATTTGACCAGATATTTTTCAGATTTACTTATTCTTTCAGTTCAAACTGATTTTTATACAACTATTCCAAGTATCTATCAAGTCCTATAGAATAGGGCTAAAGGGAAAAGAACATCTCCAAGCCCTGACTCTGACAAACCACAGTCAGGCTGGATTTCCTCCCCTATTGCTTACTGTAGTCATCCGTGAGTGACAGTTTGTTTCCTCAGCCTGAGCTAAATGCTCTTCCAAGACAAGGACCTGCTTCCCCCTTCCATTTCTGTAACATATTAGTCCAGGACTCCAAGTACCGTTCCAATTTGGCTTCTTCATATCACTATTGATTTCAAGGATTATGAGCATGAGAGCTGTATAATAAGTCCAAATGATGCTGTTTTTCAATCTTTTCACTGCTTTTTGTTTTCTATCACCAAGGAAATAATTGCATAAAAAGACAAGTGTGCATTTTTCCTTGACTGTAAACATGAATAAACTTGGGAATCTGTTCTGCAACTCATAATCCTATGAGATTTCTTTATTCACCTACTTTGTATCACCAGTCTGGTGGTGGTTAAGTTCTAGCTAATGGGTTGTCATGGGAATAGTCAATGTAGGTCATTATTCTCTTTTCTGTCTTTACTGGACCATATACATTAACACACATTAATCTAAGCTTTGTGTCTTTTGATTCTCCAAATGTTTCAAAGAAAATAAGTAAAGACACATTTGGGAGTCTTTAAGCTCAAAACATTTCTGCCTGACTGGTCTCTAGTCAGCAAGTGGTCCACATTCCCTAATAAGGTTTGAGTCATACTCCATTCTTCTGGATAGCCCATGTACTGACCCCTACTCAGCTGGGTACATTTCCTATGTAGAAATAATATTAAATCGTCCACGACTCCTAGTGTCAGTGCAAAAGTATCCTGATTGTACTTTTAGTCAAACTTCTAAGGTGTGTGTGATGTAGGCACACTTTTTGACACCTCTTTTCAGGTCATGTGAAAAGGTAAGTCTTCTCACAAAGAAATGTTTTCAGACTTTTCCAATTTCTTTATCTCCTGACTCCAAATCACATCATATACTGGAGTAGGCTAGAATTCATATGACAGATCTTAAAGGTTAATTCATGATTTAGAAGTTATTCTGCTGTTCACTGCTTTGTTAATGTTTAACCCTCACTAGTCCACTTTCGCCACCTGAAACACCACCTACCTCTCCACTCATGCACCTGTTCTTATATCAGCCTTCTAGGATTCTGATTATTGAATGCTCTAGGTTACACTGAATATGAAAATAAAGAAACCCAATGCCTTCTGATAGAGAAGTCTCAGTTAGGAAACTATAGGAAAATTGGGGAAGATAATCTTATGTATCAATGATAAAATGCAAATGTGAAATCCTGGGTATGGGAAAGGTCTGCTCTGGGTAAACTTGCTGGAGATTCAAATAGATCAAAATAAAGAATTTGTAATACTATACTGTCGTCTACAGATATATCACACATTTATCAGTCTTTCTGTCCGTTCATCTATTTTAAAACAGCCTACATATTCCATCTAGGTACTGTGTAAGATATTGAAAATGTTGGACAGAATCTTTTTCTTTCAGGGAACATATGCTCCAATGGGAACTACAGGAAATTGAAAATGTAATGCAGTATGATCTGTGTTATCAGAAAAGTGGGATGTTTACACCGAGTTTACTGGAAACTCATAAAAGGGACACATGACCAGGATTTGTGTTTCAATGTAGGTTTCTTCAAGGGAGTGACATCCGATCTGAAACCTAAAGCTTGAATAATTATTGCACAGGCAACAGGAGAAGAGAGATAATATTCTTTCCAGTGTCGTTTGGCATGTGTAAAGGTTGTAGAAATAGAAGGTCTGCAAAGTTTGAGAAATTGTGTGGATTTTGTAATATTTATCAAGAGTAAAGAACATGGTACAGGAGATCTTGGGAACCAACATCAGAGACAAAACTTAGCAACATTTAATTTATCTAGATGTTATTAATACTGTGAGATGTGTAAGATTTGATGTCAGACAAAAGACTTAGGTAAGATCATTCTAGTGATGAATCTGCCCCCCTTTCCCCAAAAAATCAACATTGACAGAGCTCAGAAATGTGAAGATATCTGGTGTGTGCAAGTGGTGCTGTTTTCTGTGGGAAAAAAAAACACTGAATACTTGTAGTGATATTTTATTTGTATTTTAATAAATAAAGCTTGCCTGAAGATCAGAGAGTAAAACAGCCCCAATGGTCAGCCTTACAGACCAGGCAGTGATTCACACCATTAACCCCCGCCCTAGAGAGGAATAGAAGATGGGAGGAGACAGCTCTCAGACACAGTCTTGTTCTGAGATTCCTGGAGGTAAGATCGCCATTTCAGACTGAGGTAGAGGTAAGAGCCAGTGGCTGGCTATTTTGCTTTTCTGACCTTCAGGTTGAATCCCAATATCTGTCTCTGGATTTTTATTAATAGTGCTACAAATACTCATTAAAGGAAGTTTAATAAATTATTTAGCACAAGGAAAGTGTCTCAATTAAAAGCTCATGCTTGTGGCAGAGTTCTGAATGATTTAACTTCTTGTAGGGGAAAATTGAGAAAATAAGGGAAAGATCTGGTGATCTTGGAAGAAATTGGTGGTTTACAAAGTTATTCAACATGACTGTAGAAAAGGATAAAAAAAAGGCTTTGAACTGGATGTCAGGGATTCTAAGAAGGCTGTAGCTTCTCTTAGTATCCCCCTATTTATATTAGACCAATTCCCAGGGGAACTGGTTAATAGAAATGGTGTTTGTTTCTGTTTTTGAACCCATATTATTCAATCTTTCTTGTATAATGATGAATCCCCAGAGACTAACAAGATTGCTACACTGGAAGTCTAAATATCCTCTATCCCGGTCCTCCTCTTGCTATTATCTGTGAACTGGTTATCTGTGGACAAATTTCCTAACATCTCTGATTTCAACATTTTCTTTGTGAAATAAAAATAAAAGCATATCATGCCTCTAGTTTGTGCACCACAGTATTTTATGTGTCTACAAGATGTTCAGTTGAACAAATCATATAACTCCTATGCAACAGTTAATACTGATCATCGACTTGACAAGATTACACTTCCCTACGAGACAAATCTCTGAACATAACGGTGAGGGAGCTTCTACTTTGCGTTAATGGAGGCGGGAACAGCCACCACAAACTTGAGTGGCTCCATTCCATGGGCCTGTGTCCCCGGAGAAATGAAAAAGGAGAAAGCAAGTAGAGCACCAGCACTCCTCCCCACCCCCCACTTCCTGACTGCGGACACAATGTGACCTCTTGCTTCTGCTACCATTACTTCTTTACCATGATGGACTGTGCCCTTGAATTTTGAGCCAAAATAAGCTGCTTCTACGTTAACTTGCTTTGTTAGATATTTTATCACAGCAGTGAGAAAAGTGACTAATATCCTCTGTTCTTTGGTTCTTTGGTGTCTCCAAATCCATAGTCATATAGCTGATTATCAGATATAGTGCCAATGGCAAAAGCCTTATGGGAAATATAGCCTTCAATGCAGGA
Organism: Microtus ochrogaster; assembly: GCF_000317375.1. Classification (NCBI taxonomy): domain Eukaryota; kingdom Metazoa; phylum Chordata; class Mammalia; order Rodentia; family Cricetidae; genus Microtus; species Microtus ochrogaster. Next base: position 516,983 of record NW_004949155.1, read on the forward strand.
AGAGAGTGATAAAATTGTCAGTTCAGGAAAGACAAAAATTCCTTATAAGATGTGATCATGGACTGGAATGACATAGTTATGGAGGACAAAAAGACCAAGTTAAAGGAGTCAATAAGGGAATATGCAAGATTTATTTAAGGACATAGCAAATGGCCCACAGATCACAAGTTGTTTGGGGAAAAGTTCCCATTTAAAAAGTATTTTTATTAGCAAATATTCTACTTATTAATGATATTCAGTGCAAATATACATATTTATGATTAAGCCAGCCTCCATTTGTGCAGTTTGAGGGGTTATTTACAAAGAGCAGGGATAACTCAAAAGCAGCCCCATAACCAGAAAGCCCACTAAAGGCTGAGTGAAAACTCCTAAAAGCCTGCGGCCTTGAAGCTTTCTACACAGCTTGCAGGCAGCTTGACGGTCCCAACATCACGCTCCTTTTGCAATTTGGATGGTCAAAGTCTTCACCCTTAGCAACTAAGGACTAAACATTTCCCTACCTACAAAACAAAAATGTGGTCTTAAAATAATATAAACTCCAACCTTATGACATCTGTGAATTTCTCATCTAGGAAAAGGGATAGGACATTAACATGGATTGAAGAACTAATTCATGTGGTATGTAGGAAGAAATTTTTCTAAGGCCAAGGCCTGTCTCGGGAGAGCCATTCACGAATGGCAGAACAGTAAGGTAGCTCACTGCTCTGTGGCCTAGAAAAGGTCCTCTGTTTACCAAAGGAGATTTGAGTGTATTCTGTAGTCAATGGGAAGTGATTGAAAGCATATGTTTGTGGTACAATGTTGAGTGATGTGGACTTGATTTATAAAATAGCAATGAAAATAATTTTATGGTTGAAAGATCACTACAACATGAGGAACTGTGTTAAAAGCTTGAAGTATTGAGAGGGTTCAGAACCATTGCTCTAGTACATCATCCCCTCCCCCTATCCCCACTCCCCCTTGTTTATCGGACAAAACTTATCAAATGCTTCCTTTCACCCTTGTCAGGATAGTGGCCTTGGCTAAAGGTTAAGCCTTAAATAAACCAAAGAACGGGGAAGGTGACAGTGTTGGTTTTATTTAAATGTATTAACTAATATGGAACCTCTGGGATCTTACTGCTGGTTCTACTGAGTGGCTGCAGAGAGCTGGAAGTGTTGGTTTTTAAATATGATCAAGGCCCATTAAATTCCCACAACCAGAAGAGGAAGTGCAAGAGAAAGAGAAAAATATCAAACTTCCTGTGCTCTAAAATCCAGGCAGTTTGAACTTGTCTAGGTGACTATCGCTCAAAGAAGAAAGTGATAATTTTAACCATTAGAATGAAGACCAGTGAAAGGATGGGGATTAAGAAACTGAATTTTAAAGCCAGGCGGTGGTGGCACACATCTTTAATCCTAGTACTTGGAAGGCAGAGGTGGGCGGATCCCTGTGAGTTTGAGGCCAGCCTGGTTTACAGAATGAGTTCCAGGACAGGTTCCAAAAGCTACAGAAAATCTCTGTCTCGAAAACCCAAAAAACAAAAACCAAAAAGAAACCCTGATTTTTAACTTAGGGATGGTGACCATGCCCAAGTTTCAGCACAAATGGAAATAGAATAACAGTACAAGCAATATTGATTTTAACTAGGAAGTGATAAGCAGAGACTTTTAGGACTTTGTGTAGGCAAAGCAAGCAGTCAGTTATGTGATAAATATTCATAGATTTTTAAAATGTACATGAAAGACTTCCTAGTGTTATACTAGACATACTTTCCACTATTTTTTTCTGAGTTCAAAAACAACTGCATCAACAATGATAGGCATGGTTGCTGAAATGAGCTAAGCAGACTCTTTAAGGTAGAAAGAAGGTGCTGGAACCGTGGAGCCAGATTGGAGTGGGGGGTGCTTAATTCTCTGATTTTTTTTTTTGCCTTATATATCCCAGGCTTGGAGCTATAGAAAAAGCAGCAATTTGTAAACAGAAATACATGGAGATCAAAAATAAAATAAAACAAATGTACCATATAAAAATTCGGTTCTCTTCACTAGGACTCCACAAGAAAGATATTACTTCCCCCATTTGACAGATGATAGAACAGAATTAGAAATGTTACTTGCCCACGTTTTCATAGGATGGTCATACTCATCATTTCTATATTGTCAGTACTTTGGAAAAGAGACCAAAAACAGTAAAATTTTAGATTATTCTTTAAATCTACTTTTAACTTTTTCTGGATTCTTTAAAAAAAACCTTGGCCTATTGCTGATTTGATTTTTATAGTTTTCAGTTATGCTGTATTATTGTCTTTGTAAGCCTGATAAAAAGCTTTTCCTAGGGAGGAAAATATTCTCTTTAACTAAAGGATCAGGAGAGAGTACCACTAAGATTAAAAAACAAACAGACAAACAAAAAATACCTCTTAGGGACAAGAAAGAGGCTTTTCCAGGTAAAAGTACTTGATATACAAGACTGATCACTTGGGCTTGATCCCTTGAGCCAGGAAAAAGTCTAATATAGAGGCATTCATCTCTCTTCCTAGTGCTCAGGGCCAGAAGCCCATGGGCCAGCTAACTTGGAGTATGGAGGTGCAGAAACAAGAGAGACCCACTTTGGGTCAATGAGATGGCTCAGTGTGCAAAGGACTTGCCTGGAAAGCCTGATGACCTGAGTCTGATCCCTTAAACACATGTGAAGGTGGATTGAGAGAAGCAGATCCACAAACTTGTTCTCTGTCCTCCTCATATGTACACACACATGCATCCAGACACATATACAAATAATGATGATAATAATAATAAATACATAAAAATTAAACTGAACATAGACCTCATCTCAATGAGGTGGAATGAGAGAACCAACTTCCAAAAGTTGTCTTTTGTTCACCATCTTTTAGATAATAACATCTCTATGTCAGCTAAAAGCCATAGAAAAACCATAATCCGCCGGGTGATGGTGGCGCACACCTTTAATCCCAGCACTCAGGAGGCAGAGGCAGGCGGATCTCTGTGAGTTCGAGACCAGCCTCTACAGAGCTAGTTCCAGGACAGGCTCCAAAGCCACAGAGAAACCCTGTCTCGAAAAACCAAAAAAAAAAAAAAGAAAAAAAGAAAGAAAGAAAAACCATAATCCTATAACCAGTCAATATAAAAAAAAAACAAAAAGGAAGGAAGGAAGGAAGGAAGGAAGGAAGGAAGGAAGGAAGGAAGAAAGAAAGAAAGAAAGAAAGAAAGAAAGAAAGAAAGAAAGAAAGTCGGACTAGGAATCTAGATTCCTACTAGATTGAACAGTGTGTACCAATTTCTCTGCCAGTGTGTTGTCTGTAGGGAGCCCAAGATTTGATCCCAACCAGGTGGTGTTAAATAACACATACTTCCATTCCATGGTGTCTCCTGGGGAGACAGTATAAATCCAGGGTATATGCCTGAACTCTGACATAATGAGGATTCTTCTTTCTCCACTCAAACAATATTGTAGATCAAGTAGTCCCTGTGAAGCAATAACGATGCTTCCCTTCTGCAGTATCACTATGGATGGACACTTGCACTCAGAACTAGCAGGCAGGAATGGGGCATGATATTGTCACTTCTACACTCTAGAAAGACACCAGAAGACTATTGGATGTTAGTATCTTAACATTAGGACCCAGTGATAATGAGCCATATGTCCTCCATATTTTCATTTGTCATGGTTGGGAGCAGTAGCAAGGTTTAATTCTGCCTCATAGCCTAGTGGACATCAGTGGGGGAGCTATAAGTGCCTGAAACTCCCATTCCTTTCCTTCAGGTAGCAATAGATGCCAAGTGAGAAGCCCAGACTTCATTCCACTGGTAGTGATCCTAGTAGTGACATGCGTCACCATTGCCTGTTTCCCTGATAAGATGCTGTCTGAGGAAAGCAGCTAAGATCTGGGGTTGAAACAATATCTGCAGCCTCACAACATAGTGTGCAAATATACCAGTCTTGATTTATTCTCACTCATACAAAGAACCAGGAAGATCTCAAATAAATTTTAAAAAATACAACCAATAGATTTAAACACTGAGGTGAGATACATTAAAATTACCTTTCAGAAAATTTAAGCACACAAGATTAATATGTTCCACAAAACAATTAAAAATACCCATGAGATATTAAAACTAGAGTCTTGGCAAAGATACAGTAGATGTTATTAAGAATAAAATTCAAATTCTAGAAGTGGAAAATACAATAACAAAAGTTAAAGACTCAACAGAAGAACAGAGGGAACAAAAAAAAGATTCAGTGTACTGGAAAACCAAATAGAAATGAAACAATCCAGATGGCAAGAAGTTAGTACAACAAATGCTTTATGACTTATTTAAAGCCTGCAATAGGCACAAAAGGAGTGGCTCTTAGGCCAGGCGCACCTGGAGTTCATTCTCTTTGTCCTGCATATAATATCCTAGCATCTAAAAACACTAATCAGGTTCCTTTCAAGAGAAGCTCTTCTGGAGAATATTGACAGTAGGCAGAAAGCGCTACAAACACACATCAAGAGAAAACATTTTTGCAGAGTGTTAATAGATTAGTTACAAAGTTTTACAAAAGTAAGCCTAAATTAAGTACTTGTTTACTGACTTACCGGTATCCAATGCCTTTTAATTATCAGGCAGCACTGTTTGGAGTTCCTAGTGTCTGTCACAGCCCACAGTGTGGGAACAAATCAGACTAACCAGGAAAAATCTTATTCTGGCAACGAGGGACAGTAGGGAGCAAACTTCTAGAAGTTCAACCAGCCATGTCTTCGGGAATATTGTTCAGAGAGAAGGGAGGATTTTGGAAGAATTGAAATGAAGTCATGCTGGGCATGGTAATGCTTGCTTCAAATCACAGCACTTGGGAAGCTGTAAGCAGACCATTAAGATTGAGGCCAGCTTAGGCTTCATGGAGAGATCCTGCCTCAGTCCAACAATATGGAATTGCTTGTGCCAGCCCTCCAAAATGCAGTGAGGGGGAAATGGAGAGAAAAACAGCTCAGCAGTTAAGAGCACTCGATGCTCTTGCATAAAATCTGAATTTCTTTATTAGTATCTATGTCAGGTGCATCTCAATTGCTTGTACTCCAGTCCCACGGACCACACACCCACTTCTGCTATCTATGGGAACTCATGTATACATAGCACTCACACAGATATACATACACAAGTAATCAAAAATTAAATAAAGCTTTTTTAAAAGTAGCTAAAAGCTAAGAGATAATAAAGGAATAATTCTTATGCACAGCTGCCTTACTCAAACTGAGTATGTTCTGACCCTGGACTGGCCACACTTGCATTCTGTTCGTGCTGTTGTTTAAGATACAGACACATTCAACTTCAAGATTGGCTCATTGAACTAGAAAGAAGGAAACTGTAACTAGCATGGCAGGGATGAAGATATGAGATATTGTGACCCTCACTTTAACTATCATACTGTTGAAACAATGAACTCCCAAGAAATTGGAATCTCCCCCCCCCCCCCCCCTGGCCCAAGAATCTCATGCTTTAGAAGAAGAAAACTTAAAGCCTATGTTAGTCAGAGGGGAAACTTTTCTTCTGGAAAGAGGTCAATTTGTCAGACTGTCTTAGAGGAGAGACAATAATGGGTCAATGATGGGTGAGACCACACCTTGACTGGGAAGGGACTGCTTAGCTATGGGTGGCCTCTAGTAAATTTTCCTTATGTCAGGATCCCTAAGATTGACTTGATGGGTCACTAGATCTCCATCCCTCTTTCAATATGACAGTGTTTCTGGTCTTCAGAAAAAGGAAAGAGAAAGAAATATAAAAGTAAGAAATTTAACAATCTAAAACAAAAAGAGAAAAATAGTTAGAAAGCAAACTGTAGACAGTAGATATGGTGGTGCGCCCCTGCAGTCAGCAATTTAGGACATTCAAGCTGGAGACTTAGATGTTTGGTGCCAGCCTAGACAACTTAATGATACACTGTCTTAAAATAAAATGCAAAAGGATGAAATGGCAATATTTTGGTGGCAGTAGAGTGTTTACCTGGCATTTTTAATAACACACACACATACACAAAACCTGAGGCATAGTGAGGAGCTATTGTTAAAGATCTAATAGTCATGTCATCAGAATTGCAACACTGGAGAAAGTGGCACTGAAAATTTAAAGAAGTAATTCTAAAAAAACTCGCTAGTCAAAAAACATAAACTACAGATTAAAAAAGCTGAGGGAATCTTATGTAGAATATTACCAAAAAACCCTTCATATCAAAATATATTTTAGTTAGGCTTTTGAAAATAGTAGATAAAAGCAATCTAGAAAGTAGTAACATCAATAAATTAAAAAAAGATATTAGACCTCATCCTAATTTATAAAGTCCACTCTACAAAAGACCCTGTGAAGAACTAAGCAAGCTATTCAACAACTATCTTGTACAGGAATAATGTTTAGTGTATATAAAAATCTCTAACTGGTTTTGGTTGTTGATTTAGTTTGTGTCCTATTGCTATGATTAAAACACTGACCAAAAACAGCTTGAGGAGGAAAGGATTTATTTGAGCTTACAGCTCCCAATCATAGTCCATCACTGAGAGAAGTCAGAGCCTTTAATCCCAGCACTCAGGGAAGCAGAGGCAGGTGGATCTCTGTGAGTTTGAGGCTGGCCCGATCAACAAAGCTAGTTCCAGGACAGCCAGATATACACAGAGAAACCGTGTCTTGAAAAAAGAAAAAGAAAGAAAGAAAGAAAGAAAGAAAGAAAGAAAGAAAGAAAGACCAAAAGAAAGAGAGAGAGAGGAGTCAGGTTAAGAACTGAAGGCAGAACAGCTAACATCAAACTAAATGGAGAGAAACTCACAGGGATTCCACTGAAATCAGGAGGAAGACAACAATGTCCACTCTCTCCATATCTATTTAATATAGTTCTTGAAGTCCTAGCTAGAGCAATAAGACACCAAAAGGAGATCAAGGGGATGAAAATCAGAAAAGAAGAGGTCAAACTCTCAATATTTGCTGATGATAAGATAATTTACATAAGCAACCCCAAAAATTCTACAAAGGAACTTCTACAACTTATAAACACTTTCATAATGTACCTTATCAGATCACCATGGTATAAAATTAGAAGTCAACAGCAATACTAATTCCAGAAAACCGAAAAACACATGGAAATTAAACAATGCTCACCTGAATCATCAATGGGTCAAGGAAGAAATAAAAGGAGAAATTAAATGCTAACTAAAATTAAATGAAAATGACCACACAAAATACTCAAATTTATGGGACACAATGAAAGCAGTGTAAAGAGGAAAGATCATAGCACTAAATGCCTACATAAAGAAGCTGGAGCAATAGCCTGCCTGCAGCAAGCAAGGTAGGCGCTTTGTTTACAAGCTAC